>NC_089591.1:34665729-34796723 GCF_019320115.1 Miscanthus floridulus | reverse complement strand
CTTCAGATCACAAAGACCCAAACCCTACAATCTTAGCACCACGTCTCCTTTGGTTATCAACCGTGTCACAATCCGGTTGACCTCACCAAGAAGGCTAATTCCTGCTGCGAATCGAAGAACACAAGCAAGAATAAGATAAAAAGCAACTCAATTAAAGTGACAATTGCAAATGAATGATTAAGCACTCGAAGTTAGGGTCTTGCAAACCGATAACGACGACTGTTCAATGACAGATTGATCTAAAACAAAACCCCAAAACCTAATGTAGGTGTTGGCTACTGATTATATAGCCTAAGGGACGTCCAAGGATTCCTCTTCATGTCCTAAAGGTGTCCCAACACGTTACAAGGCCCAACGGCCCAAAAGACGACGATGCAGCGCCGTGATAGATTCTGGATGTTAATTTGTTTCGACGATTCCCATTGATTCTGATGGAATTTTGATGTGGGACAGCTTCCATTGGTTTCCTTATGAAATTATCTTTCCATCCATATGTGGATCATCAAAAACGGAGTTCGGATGCGTCCTGGGCGTCCGTTTTATTGCAGACTGATCCTGACGGCCGAGGCAGACTCGAACTTGGATTGGACTGGACTGGGCCTCTGGCTTGGCTTGGACGTCCTTGCTGGCCTCCTAAGGTGGTGGCCAAGGAGAAGGACATCCAAGGCCATCTCTTAGGCATTCTCTGTCTTCTTGGGGCGTGCTCCAACTTGGGCCTGGGTCCCAAGGATGTCTAACAAGCCCATGACGATAGTGTAGCACCCGCCAAAAATAACGACAGAATATATTGGTGATTTGGAGGCCTTGTCGATGTGATATTGAGATGGAACTAGATCTATTTGAAAGATTATCAAACAAGCTTTCCATCAAGTGCTCATTGACCTCGATCGCACTGCGGATGGATGAGTTATGGCCTTCCCAATGAGGCATTATCGGGCTGCCGACGAACCGAAAGTTCAACTTTGATGAACTTCCATTATGAAACACATTTGAACCTACAATCAAATAGTGACATGTACATGTGGAATCAAGTGAATTATAACCAAAGCCACTATACAAATGTAGGAACGAGCGCACCTTATAATCATTGTTCGTATCCGAAGGTGTCATGTCCTCATCACGAGGGCTCGGCAAACAACCCCCCGAAATGAAAAGGATACGCGAGGGTCACACAAAAAAGACAGGAAAACTCCTAATCACCCTCTCGCTCCGTGCGGAGGCTCGGGGGCTCTTCCTGCAACCAGGTCAAATACCAGCGACCCGAGCTCACACTCGGAGGCTCGGCAAAATGCGATAAAGGGCATCGAGCCCGTTACGGTCTAGGGGTTCGAAGACTGGGCCCCCGAGGGTCTCGATAGCTGCCCTAGGACAACAAAGTCAGGGATGACTATGGGTGAGCCCGTACATGGCCGAGGCTCGAGCAAGCGATCACTCGGGATGCCCTAAGTCGTGTCCGAGACCGACAGGGAGGTCTCTGAATGGGATCCCACCGAAGGGAGGCATCGAGCCCCCAGGGCCAATCGAATGGCCCTAGGACCCACTAGAGAAGCCCTCTAGTACTTTTGGAGTGCGTCTCTAGACCACCACCCGACCCCTATCGAATGGGGCACGGGCCTCCACTTGGACTTACCCGATAACAGCTCACCGGAGGTGTCACTGCTCGTGCCCACCGAGGGTAGCCTGGCATACTCCACCCCTCCTTCTAAATGAAAAGGATGTGTGAGGGCCGCACAAAAAAGACAGGGAAACTCCTGATTGCCCTCTTGCTCCGCGCAGAGACTCGGGGGCTCTTCCTGCAACCAAGCCGAGACCCAACGAACTAAACTCACACTCATGGGCTCAGTGCGCTCGCGCGCACCCACCGAGGCCTCGAGTATGAAACACCGTCCCACCAGGAGCCACCACGAGCCAAGTCTCGTCAAAACCTCGGGAAGAGCGCTCACACTCTCCCCAAGGCTCTGGGGCTACTGTCGTGTACCGTAAAAAGGGGTCCCCTAAGCGAAAACCAAAAAAATTGCTTAGACCCTACAAAAATCAAAGCCAAGAGACAACTACTAGCTAACCCCCACCTTGTCCGAGGGTACCGATTCTCCGTCTCGCTCGAGGCCTCGCACGTAAGGCCTTGGACGGGGTACCGATTCTCCGTCTCGCTCGAGGCCTCGCACGTAAGGCCTTGGACGGGGAACCGATTCTCCGTCTCGCTCAAGGCGTCGCGCGTAAGGCCTCGGACGGGGTACCCGATTCTCCGTCTCACTCGAGGCCTCGCGCGTAAGGCCTCGGATGGGGTACCGATTCTCCGTCTCGCTCGAGGCCTCGCACGCAAGGCCTCGGACGGGGTACTGATTCTCCGTCTCGCTCGAGGACTCGCACGTAAGGCCTCGAACGGAGAATCGATTCTCCATCTCGCTCGAGGCCTCGCACGTAAGGCCTCGGGCGGGGTACCGATTCTCCATCTCGCTCGAGGCCCCACACATATGGCCTCGGACAAGGTGTCGATTCTCCGCCTCGCTCGAGGCCGGCTCGGCGACAACCCCGTCGCCTCCGCCTCGACCGACTTCCCTGACAGAACGTCACGTCCAACTAATGTGACCAACCACTCCCGCGACGTCAACCGGACAACGGCTCGACACAGCAGAGCGACTGACGAAATGGGAGTCGCATCAACACCATGCCGTCCGGGATGAGACGGGGCAGGGGTTACCGGCCGCTATGCTTGGCACTGTGCCCACGACTGATGCCCGTTCTACACTATGCTGCCTAACCCCAACTGCTCCGAGGACAGCGCGGCGTGGGGAGTCAAGTTCGGGTCCCTGTAGCCTCAGAATCAGTGTACAGGACCAACTGCTCCCTCTGAGCCTCGGCAATCCAATTCAGGGTTTTGGCAGCCTCGGGATTCGTGCCCGCCGAGCCCCCCATGATGGTTCGGCCTCTGCACCAACTGAGCCTCGGCTCTTTATGCTGTCGACATACAGCGACCGGCACGTTGCCCGCCATGCCCTGCGTCAAGCTATCACTGGAGCTCCCACGTCGCATAGGATCGGGCATGACCGGCATGTCGCTCTAGTGCATCAAGGACAAGACCGCTCCGTCGACCATGCCACCACAGTGGCAAGCTATAGGGCTCGACACGCCACCTCCGCTCACAAGACGCCGCGTAGCGAACACATGTATCACCCCTATCCCCCCTTTAACTATAAAAGAGAGAGACCGGGGCCATTTCTAGGGACGGAGGAGACGGACAAACATAGACAGATGAGCTCATGAGTTCACGAACCCACGCATAGACACACGCTCAGACTCGCGCATAGACGAACACAGACGCGTTCAAACACACACACGCGCAAGCAACACGCAACACTCTGTGATACGTGCATCCCTCCGCACTGCCTGAGATCAACATCTCAAGCAACCCACACCGCTCCACGCAGAGACCTGGGACTAGCTCTCTCTCTCTCTCTCGCCCCGCTTGTAACCCCCTACTACAAGCACCTCAGTGCAAGGAATACAAGATCGATCTCTCAGACTGGACGTAGGGCACCTATTGCCTGAACCAGTATAAACCTTGTGTCTCTTTGCATCACCATCCGGGATTAGGGGCACGCAATACATTTTCACTAGTTGGTTGAGGGACCGTCGGTCCAAAACACCGACAGTGGGGTAGCGGGCGACGAAGCTGTCGAGGTCTTCCCACGATGCTGATGAAGCGGGTTCACCCTTCCAGTGAACGAGCAGCTGGCGAACGCCATGGTTAAGGCGAGCACGCGTGACGCGGTCAGGCTCCAGGACTGCCGCTCTGTGGTGGATTGGTGGTAGGGCCGGTGGCGATGTCGGGGGCGTGCCGACGAACTTCTTCAGGAGGCCGACCTGGAAGACGTCGTGAAGGCGGGCGCGATCTGGCAGCTCCAGGCGGTAGGCGACGTCGTTGATGACGGCGGCGATGCGGTACGGCCTGTAGAAGCGGGGTTTAAGTTTGCCCATTGTCGGAGCTTGGAGGGACGCTGCGGCACGCTGACGGAGGCGGAGCCAGACCCAGTCGCCGACGGCATAGTGGACCTCCCTGTGGTGCTTGTCGTAGTAGGCCTTGTCCACCGCCTGAGCCTGCTGAAACCGGTAGCGGACGTCGGCGAGCAGCTCATCACGTTCCGCCATGGACTTGGCCACGGCTGCAACCCTGGTGTCGCCAGGCTCGTAGGAACGGATCCTGGGCGGGTCACGGCCGTAGACGATCTTGAAGGGCGTGTCCTTGAGCGTCGTCTGGAACGCCGTGCTATAGATGAACTCGGCCCATGGGAGCCAACGTACCCATTGCCGAGGATGATCACCGGTGAGGCAGCGGAGGTACATGACGATGATCTTGTTCGCGGCCTCTGTCTGTCTGTCTGATTGCGGGTGGAACGCCGATGTCATGTGGAGCTTGGTGCCCGTGAGCCGCATGAGTTCGCGCCAGAATGCCGACGTGAAGATGGGATCTCGGTCGGAGACCATAGACTGCGGGACGCCATGGAGGCGTACAATCTCTGCGAAGAATGCCCGGGCCACCGACTCCGCCGTGTACGGGTGCGCGAGGGGGATGAAGTGGCAGTACTTGCTGAAGCGGTCCACCACCGTTAGGATGACAGACTTGCCGCCCACGCACGGGAGCGCCTCGATGAAGTCGAGGCCGATATCAGTCCAGACCGCCGCCGGGACGGGCAGCGGTAGAAGGAGACCAGCGGGGTGCAGGTGCTCGGACTTGTACCGCTGGCAGGTGGCGTAGGCGCGAATGTGATCTTGCACCGTTTTGTGAAGGTTGGGCGAGTGGAAGTCCCGTCGGAGGCGATAGAGAGTGCGCTGAACACCCTCGTGTCCGTCGTCGTGGACGGCGGTGATCACCTCGTGGAGCAGTGGCGATGCCGGCGGGATGTAGAGGCGCCCTTTGAATGCAACGAGGCTGTCGAGGAGCGACCAGGGAGACGCACGTGTACCCGCCGCCAGCTCATCCCTAAGCGCCACCAGAGCCGGATCGGTGGACAAAGAAACTCCTAACCACTTCTCTCTTCTGTTTTATTTTTCTGTGGATGCTGAGGCAAGATGGAACAAATAGCACACAAGTAACCAGGTCTTACATGTTCTTTATGTATTGACAGTTTGGCTTGGGTGTCCTCTCACCTTCGGCTAATTATCTTGTTGCTGTACTTTTTTTTTATCACATAGTGCTTAATCCCCATAGGTATAACTACAAGTGGTGCTTACCGGATTTAAGGGGCTTTGAAGTTTGAAAAAAAGACATGCTAATAAATTATAGCTCAGTAAATGCCCAGTGCCTATTTTGTCAGTGTCCAGATCAAGTAATGTTGTTTTCACCATTCCTCTGAAACTGGCTTCATGGATGCAGACTGCAGAGTGATGTAAAAATCGGTAGATCTGTGTAGAGAAGTTCCATATTCGTGGTACAAAGATCCTTGTCGACAAAAGATCTGGTTATGTGTTTAGAGTTCCTTCGTCTTCCACACAGACTACGTAAAGCTCCTTTGTCTTCCACACAGACTACGTGAATCAAGAATTGTGTTTAGAATTTAGATTTCTGCTAGATTAAGAGTAAATTGCTTTCGTATCAAGTTATGGTTATTTACGAAGGAGCTGTGTTTGACTTATTCTGGTCCTTAATGCACATTTTGTTGGTTTCATCTTCTGCCTAGCACATGACTGAAGAATATCCTTAACTTACTTTTTCTTCCATGAATAAGTCTTTATTTTTGTAGAGTTTATTAAGATATTTGGAATTTGCCAGTATTAGCTTATAACCATTTTTTATCGCATGTTCTATTGCAGCTGATGTTTTGCATGGCTCTCACTAGCCGAATCTTTTTGTTTTTTGGTTTCTACTGATGCTTACATTGTAGTACTAACTTGAACTTGACAAAGATGTTAGTTGCCATTGTAGGTCACCAGTGGCTTGCGACAAGTTCCTAATGCTTCTTGCAGAGATTGTGCAGATCATGCTACACAAGTGCTATATTTTGCAGGAGTCATACTCATACGATAGCTTCAAGGTAAAAAAAAAAAGGGAAACTGTACTTGTAGTGCATTTTGGAGTATTCCATCAGAGACTGATTCAATCCTACTCCGAGAATGTTGTCTCACGTACCATTTGATAATGTGTAGCAGCCTGTCAGGGTTTATTACATCCTTTTGATAATGTGAAGTTGTGTTCCTTTTTTTTAAATATAAGGGGGGTGAATTTTCTCATTACTGTTAAGATAGAGATAATTATAAGAAAAATGGAAAAAGTCATGTGCAAACTTTTTTCCATTTGGAATAGTTCCATATGTACAGTTTTCAAAGATTTTGCCTCATCTTTTAATTTATTTCAGATACCCAATTTTTTTTACAACTCTGATAATATTATTTGCGTAGCTGTTTTAGTTACCCAAGTTAGGTTCTCCTGAGATCTCCAAGTTTCCAACAATGGTTAATATTGCTAATTTTCTACCCTTTTAACAAATCCTTTATGGGGGTCAAGCACTCGCTCTTCCGTGCTCCAGCAGCTTAAGGAGCATGAGAATGGACTCGTGCTTGAAAATAACAGACACATCATTTCAAAGCCTGCTATCTAGCTGTAAACTTCTTATGGCTATCAATGCGGATCCACGGGGGGCTAGGGGGGCTGCAGCCCCCCGTGAGAGTGATTTTGCTTTGTATTTACTATAGAAAAAACATGATTTCACCATTAATTTTCGACATTTGTTCTAAATCTCTATTGATTAGCCCCCCCCCCCCCCCCAAGGTGCTCATCTTGGCTCTGCCCCTGGGCTGTTGTGACCAAGTAACTGATAATGCATTCCTGACGGTGTGGTGGTGAAGCCAAATTGGTCGGAGAGATGACTTGCAGTGTAAATGGTCTTCAATGCTATGATGATCAGATTAGTCAAACATTTTACAAACTTAAGCTCTATGACCTGAAAAATGTAATCCATTTTAATGGCTGGAGTTAGTATTGAGGGAATCAAGTTGTGTAATTTGGGTGACCTATGAGAAGAATAGGTTCTGTGAGTAGCCGGATGGTACACAATTTATGTACGGATTGTATACAGTTTATTATCTATGACGGGGGGCTTGAGAAATATTATTTGAAATCATAATACGTATGAATATTTGTATTTACTTGAGCATGTGTACATTACATTTACAAATTATTCCCAAGTCCATGCTATATGTGATTTTAGCTCATCCAAACAAGGCAAAGAAAGCAAGAAGGATCGACATTTTGTGTAGGTAGAAATTCTGAATAAAATAATGTCTTTTGTAGCTCACTTCCACATTGATCTATGGACCTACCACCCTGAAGGCTATCAGTCTGGCTTATCAGCCATGGTACAGTGTTTCAAACAATAAATTAGCGAATTGTACTTTTTAGTCTGACATTTCAGCGAAACGAACAGGACCATCGACAAAATTAGAAGAAGCTTTCTTTGGAGGGAGAGTATGTTCAAGACCTTGACTTTGGCTGTCACTTAACCTGCACTAAGCTGGTCGGGCATTATTTTATTCCTGTTGCAACATAAGGACACTAACCTTGTTTTTTTTTTAAGAATGGGAAGGAATGCCCGCAGCATGCTGACATCCTAGGCAAAAAAAAAGAATGGAAAGGAATGTCCGCGGCATGATGACATCCTGGGCGCTCTATAAAACCAGGAGAATGTATCGTGTTGTTGGTGTGCCCAGTGTTGTCATCTATCCTGCGCCGCCTTTGTTTGTGTGCTTCCGCAGCTCGCTCTGCGCTTGACGCGTACGTGAGCGTTGCTTCTTTAGTGTTCTGTCGCTATGGGCTCCCTGGCCACCACGGACGAGCCGTCATTGCCGCCGCTCAAGTACCCTCAGGCTCACCGGGACGACGACATTGTTGACGACTACCATGGTTGGTGTACACGACACCTTGCCGAGAATCTACTACGGAAGAACGGTGTCAAGAAAAACTTTGATCTGTTCCAGGAGGCTACTCGACAGCTTGAGGACAAGTACTTTAGAGAAAAGTTGGAGCAGGTCAGAACCGCATCAAATGCAGAAGGTAGACAATGGCTCACAGGTTTGATGAGGGATTTGGAGAAATGGACGAGAGCTCATGACGACGGTGGCTGGAGGTACGAGTTTCAGTGCAGCAACATGGCAGAGTCATTCAATAAGTTGCTATTGGAGATACGTGGTATGCCCGTGAATGCAGTTGTTCAATTCACCTTCTATAAGCTTGTTGTCTGGTTCAACGATAGACACGCCCATGCATTGTAGTTGAGGAGTGATGGAGAGATATGGGCTCCAAAACCAAAGGCACACCTAGAGAAGGCAAGAGAAAGGGCTGGCACACATGAGGTTGCATGCTTTGACCACGCCACAGGGACTTATCAGGTCGAGCATAGAGGCGGTACAACGTCCGACGGCGAGGTCCGAGAGTCGAGGATACATGTGGTTGTCCTCCAAGATTTCAATTGCACTTGTGGTAAACCAAGGTAATACCACTTTGTATGTTCGCATTTGGTGGCAGCAGCTAGGCATCGCAACTATAATATTGAGAGGAGGATACCTCACGAGTTCAGTGTCAACACGCTTGTGAACACATGGAGCCCCCGCTTCGTGCCTTTCTGGGATCCTGGAGAGTGGCCTCCATATGATGGGCCGAAGTACATTGCGGATCCAGCTTACCGTTGGAACAAGCGTGGATCAAGGCAGAGGACGAGGCATAGGATGGTTATGGATCAGATACCCGGAAGAACTAGGCGTGGGAGAGGAACTCCATTTGTTACTGATCCCGAGCAGTACGAGTGCGGCAAGTGCGGTAGACTTGGCCACAACTCATGAAGTTGCCGTTGGCAAATTAGTAAGGTAGGACTATTGGTTTATAGTATTATTTTATATTTGTCTTATTCATATATTTAATTATGCATGTCTCAATTTATGCTTGTATTTGTGTCAATTACTTATACATTTATAAGTTCATGTTTCATTGTACATTGCAATTCTAATTCATTCACCTTTTTTGTAGGATGGAGCAATTCCACCTGCTCGACCCGACCTACGAGGAGACCCATCGAGGACGTCTCGTTGCGCTGGGGCAGGTAATAATCTATAAGTTTTATTCGTACATGTGTTCGTAAAGTAACATGTGACTATGTTTTATTCGATGCAGGACCTTCCGCACCTTCGTTCTAGGACCCACAGTGGGTTCTTGGACATTCGGTACGACGATAGGTACACTCCTTTCCTGCAAAGAGCTGGCCTAGATGTCATCTCCTTTCAGGTTTGTCGTGGGTTGCCCAAGTTCAACTCAGCGGCGATAACTGCGTTGGTAGACAGGTATTAAAGTGAATCATTGCCTCCATTCATGGCCATTTGTTCATGCGATTGACTTTTTGACAAGTAATCTTGCTTGGTCTTAAATATAGGTGGCGGCCGGAGACTCACAGCTTCCACCTACCTTTCGGGGAGATGACAGTCTCGCTTTAGGACTGTCAGAAGATGCTAGGCCTAAGGATTCATGGGAACCCAGTCACCAGGCAGTGCAGGTCAGAGGGCTGGAGAGCACGAGTGGAGGCCTTCCTTGGGCGTGAGCTTGGCGAGCAAGGGCCTCGCACTTCTAGAGTTCCCATCTCATGGCTACGTACAGAGTTCGCACAGTGCCCCAAGGAGGCAAATGAGGAGACGGTTGGGTACTACTGCCGGGTGTGGATCCTACACCTTTTTGCTTGTGTTCTCTTTCTCGACGTGACGGGTGACAATGCGTCCTGGATGTGGATCCACTGCCTCAATGACTGGGACCAGGCGGGTCAGTACAGCTGTGGCTCTACAGTCTTATGTTTTCTATACCGGCAGCTGTGCAAGGGGTGTCGTCGGTCTATGGTGAACCCGTCACTTGGTGGATGCGTGTACCTGTTACAGCTGTGGATGTGGGTTTGTTTTCTAGTTGGTCGTCTAGAGGTTCTGGCTCGTCGTGAGTGGTTCCAAGGTCAGCCTCCAAGTCGCTAGTCGACGTGGGCGTACCTTTGGGACTAGGTCAGGGTTCCGCACACGAGGATAGACCGGGCGTACATTGAGTACACGAACGAGCTAGATTCGCTGACAGCGTCTAGTGTAAGTAAATTTTATTTTCCATGCTGCTTTGAAAAGGATTAGTATACCATCTAACATCTTATTTGGACATGTTGCAGGTGGAGTGGGAGCCGTATGGTGGAGTGGACGCACTTCCTTTTCAGCTGAGCAACGTCTGTGGGGCCGATGACTACTTCTATAGGATGAGGTGCCCTCTAATCTGCTTCTATGCTGTCGAGTACCACCTGCCAGATAGGGTTGCACGCCAATTTGGAGTGAGACAGCTTTGGCCTATGCCTCTATTCTCGACTGGCATTGACTTACACAAGTAAGTGTTTTGATATTTCAAATGTCTCATGATGATGGTCTATTTCTTATAATATGGTGCCACGTACGTGGATTAATGTAATGATGACATACGTGCAGGTTGGATCATTAGAGGAACAAGAAGATTTTTGACTAGGAGAGGCACCACCAGTCCTACATTGAGGAATGGGAGGAGATGCATGACAACCTGGACGACAACAATGAGCCGCACACGAACCGTGAGTTCAGGCGGTACCAAGCTTGGTACCAACGTTTGACACGGTGCAGGCTCAGGCTACAGTGGACCAAAACTTACTACGCCGACATCGAGTCCTCCGATGATGAAGACACGACGTACGACCGGTCCACTCGTGCAGGAAGGCAGGTGGAGGCAGGACCGATCTTGGACAGAGTGGTAAGCCAATCGCCTTATTTTGTTACGTTGAGTTACATAACAATACATTAGGCGTTCTTGGACCGACATTATGAGTTATCTGTTGTAGTTATTGCAACCTTCGAGCCGTATAGCCCTTATAATAAGTTACATTCTTGTACAAAAGAAAACAAAACTAAATGCTATCTGTTCAGAAGTCTTATTATTGAAAACTTTGTTGCAGGGCAATACACTGAGAAGCTCAGTTGAAGAGATCGAGCGCGTTCGGCCGAGAGTCAATGACGACTACATACTTGGCTTTCTAGACGTAAGATTTAAAATATTCTTTCAAACAAATCATTAATTTGTTATATTCTTTCAGTTAACATAGTTTTGTACAACAGAGGCTGTCACGTCGTCTACGCCGTGCGGCTGGTCGTTGTGGTTGCAGGACAAACACGACGCATGACGTGTACGATCCTTCCACAGGAAGAGGAGCCTTGGGTTCCTCTAGTCAAGTAGCTACAGGGGATGGGGACGAGGATGAGGAGGAGGACGACGACAATGACATGGACAAGAGGCACGATGAGCTTGGGCCCTCTCAGCTCCATGACGCTCCATCGACTCATCCTACACCGCCTCTAGGCACTAGGCGACGCCATTCGCATGACCCTTAAACTCCAGGCACTAGCGCTCTGGGTCACAAGGGTAGGGGCAAGAGTAGGAGACAGCGAGGGACGTGGTAGGTGTTACTATAAACTATTGTGAATTTTGTATTTACTTTTCTGTAACTATTCGGGACTGTATGGACATTGTGGACTATTTGGACTTTGCATGACATATTATGTTGGTTGTGATATTCGTTGTGGTTGCATTATGCTCGTTGGATGATTAAATGTTTAGAATATATATTGATGTCTCTGTTTGTAACTGTGGATGCTCCTAATACAAGACCGTATCTTGTGATTTTTTTGCGTGAACCTTTAATCATACTACACTTGTACAAAGGCACAAATGTAGTACATAGATTAACTATAAATTTATTACGTGTATAATCTAGGAATATTTATACATACGCTGTGTAGAAGAATCTAGGATTACCAAGCAACAGTGAACGAATCTATGCTTTTCAGACAATAAACATAGACTTTTCAGATACACGGATAGCATCGAATTATCACATCACTAATATAGACTTTTTAGATACACGGACAACATGCAAGGAAGCACAACTCAACTCTATCTCCACCATCCATCTTATGACTGTTTGATCTAAGGGCTGAGGTGAAGAGGCACACGGATCGCTGACATAGCACATTGACAGGCCTCCATTCCTCCTCTCAACCTATAAATAACCACTCACTCCCTCTCATTCACACAAACAACAAGGAAGAAGAACACTCCTCAGCATTTGTTTTCGTTGTAGTACCAATGTCTGGAGAGTCGTCCAGAGAGAGAGGAAAGGGGAAGAAAACTACCTAGGGGTGGGAGGGTCCTCTTGGTCCCAATTTCTTTGAGGAAGCTCTTTATGAGAGGTTCCCAGTTGAGAGCAAAAGTGATTTCACCAAAGAGGCACCACTGAGAGGATACGATGAAAGAAAAGAAGAGTGGCCAAAATGCATGCATGGTGAGGACTGTCTAGTGCAGATGTTCACCAAGGGAATAGATGGAGGTCGTCGTTTCTTCAAATGCCCGCGAGCATGAGTAATTGCTATTACTATTTGTTTCTTCAATATATTTGTCTTGTATATCACTTACACGACATACTTTTTGTAGTCTTCCTTGGCCGAAGAAAACTATGGGTTCAAGAGGTGGGTCGATCCTCGACCTATTTATCCACATACGGAGTACATCTACTACCTATAAGACCATATCTTCGATCTAGAAAGGGAAGTTAGCAGCGGTTACAAGGACGACGAACAGGACGACAACAACAATGGTGCCGATTCACAGGAGGCACTCTGAAATGATCCATATTGCACCTGCCCTAACCACAAGAAAAAAGGGCCTCCCCCGTCACCCCCGCCACCACCACCAACAACAATGGGAGGCTACTATGGAGAAGGTGCAACACAATTTGCTATGTGGCCACACTACTAGGATGACTTTATCTTTTTCACATGTACCCAGGTTTAATTACCTAAGGCATGTTAGGTTTAGTCAAAGAAAACTCTGTACCCAGGTTCGGTACATGTAGTCACATTCCATTTAATGTGTTTCGTGTGTTGATTTCTATAATGCTGTACGTCGTTAAGTGTTTTTTGCAGCACGTGTTCAAATAGAAATACGTCCGTATCATTAAGCAGAATATTAAGACCATTGATAATGAAAACAACCACATAATGAAAAGTTTGATACTATGCCACATTACACAACATATTAATACTACAACTACGTGCCGACAGTAGACATAGGGGCAAATGCACTTCCAAATCCTCAGTCTAAAACGTACTGAGTAAGCAACTCATCATCCGAGTACCAGTCCTCTACTACAACCCTATTGTTGTGGCTAGGCCCAACTGCGTTACTCTGACCTGCCTGTCACTTGTAGTAAGCGGCCTCCGCTTCATCTGCGGCCGCTATGGCCTGAGTGAAGAACGTGTCGTCATCCTCCTCTGCCTGTAAGCCCGCCTCTGCTAGAGCGATGAGCTCGCTCAGTCTACCAGTGTCGTCGTCAGCCTCCTGCGTCTGAATGCCCGCCTCTGCTAGAGAGATGAGCTCGCTCAGTCTACTAGTGTTGTCCTCAGCCTCCTACGCCTGTATGCCCACCTCTGCTAGAGCAATGAGCTCACTCAGTCTGCCAGTGTCATCCTCATCCTCGTCTCCGTCATCACACAACATAATCGGTGATTGAACGGTGCGACCAGCTCGTGATCTATGGCCATCTAACTTCTTCTCCTCATACCTTGCACGAGCCACCTCTGTAGCATGTTCCCTGCTGCAACCAATCCCTTCATGTATAAAATACAATCAGTTAGCAACGCGACTATATTACATTTAAAACCAGGCAACGAAAAAAAGGTTTTCAAGCACTCACTGGCACATAATGTAGCAACATGCTCATTCAAGACCTGCATTTGTACTCTTGTCTCTTCCCTTGCCTCATTCCTTGCCCTCTCCTCCTCTAACATCATCCGCCTCTCCAATCCCCATTTGTTAAGCCCAACATCGATTGGGTTACAAATACCGCGCTGTCTAGCAAACTCACGCATCTTTTCTTTGTGATGTTTAACGAATAGGTTGACGTAGTCAGGTCCATATCCCCTCTTTCATGCAATTAGTTGCCTCTTCTTCAGTTCATCCAAGAACTTAGCTTGACCATCATAACATTCCCAACTGCATTTCCTAGTGCTCTGTTCAAAAGAAATATTATATCATATATGTCTTAGCAAAACAAACAAAATACGATTTCATGTTTACCAAAAAAATAACGAACCTCATCATACTCAATCATATGGCCGCAATAATGGCCTATTCCAAGCTTCGAAGGGACTAGGCCATAGTTGGATTTTACACCACATTCGCACATGATAGGAGGTGCTTTGTAGATTACCCGTTCTTTCTTCTTTTCCTTAACCCTCCGCGGTTCTTCTGGCCATTGGTTCTTAGGACCATACAACCACTCCTTGAAACGACACTTCGCCATTGAATACACCTAAATAATGAGACATTAGTACATGAACACATATAGCTCAAGATTTTAACACATATACTTTGCACTTACTTCATGCTTGTTTGGACACACAAACTTCAACGTATTCTTAGGGTTTATCATAGCTCGATCTCCGCAATCGCACAGAGAAGATTCCTCGAGTCGTCTAACTACGGCTAGGTGCTTCTCCTTAGCCGTCATTGGCGGAGGGTTAGGGGGGGTGGAACCCACCGCTTGAAGTGCTCACGTGGATGCCTCCCTCTAAACCAATCGTCGAAAAAGATGTACCTAGGATCAAACTTGTCTGCACCATCGATCCACTGAAAGAAAAGGCACCTCTCATGGTCCTACACAATGAGATTCCAACAAAATATTAGTACCATACTTAAACAAATAAAGAAAAAGGATAGTATAAATAATTTCTTACATTAAACCGACTACATGTGTAGAAGCAACGTGCGACTGTGTCCGGATGTTTCGATTGAAAAACATGGGCCGGGAAACCACAGTTACAGTTAGGGACAAGAAGGTCAGGAGGGACAGGGGCATCTTTGCTAGATGCATCGGGGTATAATTCTCGAGGACAACCCCGTTTTCGCCAAAACTCCTCCCGAAACATTTCTTGCATCTAACAAAACAGATATAATTTAACAAACATAAATAAAAACATCACAAAAAAATATCAATGAGAACCATAACTACAATACAACCAATTTCGTTCTAAGAACCAAAAGCAGTTAACATTATACCCTAAACCTAGGGTTTCTCATTTCATCCACAACAATGAACCCATAACATAACTACATGCGGCTTGGTTTGCTAGCTTTTTCCATGCCTTGGAATCAACCCATGGTTGTATAATACATATATTGAGGGATACAATGAAACCCTAAGTGATGACAATTCTTAGGTTAAAAAATCCGACTAATATGTACCGAATCGATGCGAAAAAAACAAGGAGGTGAGCGAGTATACCTTGCTCTCGAAGATCTACGGATCAAATCAAGGTTTTCAAGGTCCAATATGTCGATTCGTGAGGTAGGGTGAAGTGGCGAGAGAAAAACCCGAGAGGGAGGAGAAAGAAGAGGAAGAACGCTTGGGGAAGAAGGGTGGGCTGGGTTAAATGCAGGTGGCTCGGCGCCATTCACTCTGGCGCCGAGCCCCTGGCAGGCCATTTCCCATGCCCAGGAGCTCGGCGCCAGTCACTCTGGCACCGAGCCAAGGGTCCATTTCCGGAATTCTTTCCGCCAGGGGTCTATTTATGAGAAACTTTCGAAAAAGGGCCAAATAGTAAAAAAATTCGGCCGAAATGACGACTTTATTAATGTATAATCCAAGAAGACAACCATGCTCCACCATATTAAATGGTGGTAATTTATTTTATTTTGCTTGGACATTTAGCAAGTTTTGACCTATCTTTGAATAGCGAGAAATTAGAAATAGATGATGGCAAATACAAGTTTAAAACATTTGGTATTTTGCAGCGCATTTTGATTAGGAAGAATCACGAGCATAAGACTATGGTTATGTCTAACTAGGAAAGAATTTGGTATTTTGCACGGGGCAATTAACTGTGATGGTTGTCTAAAAAATGAATATTACAAACATCATGCTCAAAATGGCTTTTTTATAATAGAAACAAAACATGTTGAAATTTTGCTTGCCTCCTGTAACTACTTGTGTTCTAGAAAGGGGTGAGTAGCTCTGTTGCAATTTCAAGATATGTGACTTCTTAAGTATGAAAGGTCTACATACTAGAGTTGGTGAGTCTGCGACGCCGTGCTCTCCGTGACTATGTTAATTTTACGAACTTTGCTTTTTGGATTAAATATCACTTTAACGTCGGTATTCAATTTCACAGTATAGTTATCTTATCGGACGATCCATGTGTTTTACACAAGTTTAGGTACAAAGTTAATTATTTTTTTTGTCTTGTTGACTATAAGATATTACATAAGTTTATCTTGGTGATATTTCTTATACTTATTGAAATACTTAGATTCACCAAGATAGGTCCATAAAAGGGAGTATTTGAAATTATTTTATAAGTTGAAAGATTAGTCATACTCCAATACTAAGGGTGATAAGTCGATAGCAATGCACGGACATGCTACGTGTATCATAAAAATCTTACGTTGCCTTGGTGGGGCCTTCGCGGGGCTGAGGGGTACTGATCACGGAGGACCACACATTGCGCTTTCAAAACGTGCCAGAATGACTGCATTGTCGTCATTTTTTTCACAAACGTACTACTACGTGAGCACAACAACATGGTCATCGTTACTTTACCCGTCATGGTCGCATCCATCATCCAGCGCCCTGACCTGGACTCCTACCTCGTCGTCACTCCAAGTCCCCTCGCCCGGCCGCGGGCCGGTACACTTTCTTGTCACGGTTAACTGTACGTGGAAAGTTTGTACCTGCTGTGCTGACTGCTATGATGAAATGCCAAATGATTTTTCCCTACAGCCACCGTGAAGGGATGGCGTCACCGTCAGCCACCGTGCTGTGCACGGCCAGTTCCTTCCAACTTGCAGCAAACATGCTGGCGTTGTTCTTCCTGGCGGCGCTACTGGCGACCCCGACCCGTTCGTCGTCGCCGTCGTCCAACGCCGCCGGTCTTCAGCCCACCGCGATCTTCTGCTTCGGCCACTCCCCGGCCGTCACGAGCAGCGCGGTCACCAGGTTTCTCGCCGCCGTGTGCGCCGGCGCCTACGGCGTCGCGCACATGTCCCACAACATGTCCTCGTACGTCGTCACCAAGAACCGGACCATGTACGGGGTCGCGCAGTGCCGCCCCGACGTCTCGGTCCCCGACTGCACCGCCTGCCTTGCTGCGTCCTCCAAGCTCATCTCCGGGACGGCGTGCGCGGCGTCGGCGGTCTGGCACGACGCCTGCTTCCTCCGCTACTCGGACCACGACGACCCGGGTCGATTCCGCGAGGACGAGTACACGGCGACCGTGTTCAACACGAGCCGCGCTCTGTCGCCGCATGTGGCCGCCAAAGCGGTAGTGAGGCGCCTCCTCGCCGCCGCGGGGAAAAGCACGACGAGCAGTCACATGTGCCGGAGCGTCGGTGCCGCCACTAGGACTGCGGCAGGCGGTCTGGTCTACGGGCTCACGCGGTGCGCCGCCGGGATCTCGTGCGACGACTGCCGCCGCTGCCTCCGAGGCGCCCTCCAGGTGGTGGACAGGGAGTACAACGGCAGCGCGGGGATGCAGATGCTGCGGCTCAGCTGCATGGCCAGGTACGAGAGCTACCCCTTCTACAACACCGAGTCCCTGGCCCGGCGATTGCTCGCGGATGCGAGGAGCGGGAGCGGGCTCGACACAATTGGGGCAACCCGTCCGGCTGCTACACCTGCTGTGCCGGCGCCCCCTGGCGGTCGTAACCCACCGCCTCCACCAGCACCAGCACCCAGGTACTTCAGCATTAATGCTTCAGCGGGAGGACATACCCCACTGACTGTTAATGGTCGTCCGGCTGCACATCCCACCCCAGCGCCCCCTGGCGGTCATACCCCACCGCCTCCACCAGCAGACGCACTTGGGGCAACCCGTCCGGCTGCTACACCTGCTGTGCCGGCGCCCCCTGGCGGTCGTACCCCACTGCCTGCTGCTGCCTCACCGAATGGTAAAAAATCATGGTTTCTACTTCAGCGTGTTACTGTTCATCCCTGTTTCAGTACAGTACTGCCAACTGTCTGTGTTACTATTCAATAGCTTCCTCTTTTGGTTTGTTCGTTAGATCAAACGGCCACCGGACCATCAGAAAACAAAGGGAAGGAAACGTCGCATAGATCCAAAGGGATGATCGTTTCTCTTGCAACTGGGTTGGCGATTGCCGCCATCATCCTCGCACTCACCATATGGTACCGACGTCGGCGACCCGCTCAAAGAGGACATGTCATAGGTGATTCAAGCCGGCGGCGTTCTCTTTTTTTTTCAGGATTTCTTCTTCTCTGTACTTTCTGCTTTCTCTTCTATATGCTGACGTTTCACAATTATTTATTTGTAGAACCCCTTGTTTTGAATCGTCAAGCAAATGGCATGCCAGAGGAGACTATACATGGGCAAGGAAATAATAAGCATTTGAGCAGGGAAGAAGAAGAAGAAGAAGAGGACGACGGAGGACGAACGAGCTGCCAACTCTACAGCTACCAGGTTCTTGAAGCTGCTACATGTCACTTCTCAAGTAGAAACAAACTAGGGAGCGGTGGATTTGGAACCGTATACAAGGTAACAGTTACCGAGAACATGTTTATCATTAATTCTAGTTTGTTATTAGAAAAAGCTTAGCTTGGAACATAAATAATGGAAGGGAGAAGTGCAGGGCACACTTGAGAATGGGAAGGAAGTAGCAGTGAAAAGACTGAGGGATTCCAAGAGGACTATACAAGAACTTGAGAGGGAGATCTCCATTGTGGTTAACTTGCGCCACAAGAACCTTGTGAGGTTTTTAGGGTACTGCTTCCAAGAGGAAGGGAGGTTCCTCATCTACGAGTACGTACCTAATAACAGCCTGGATAAATTTTGGTACAAAGGTAAGTTCATTTCTCCACACTAGCCACTATTGATTATATTTATTAACAGGTAGTAAATATATTACCAAGGATAAAACACAAAAAATTAGGTTTTTGCAATTGCAGCATCTTTTCAGTGTGAGAAGCTAGAGTGGGTTACATGGTTCAACATCATCTTAGGGGTTGCTCACGGCCTCTCGTTTCTTCACGACAAGGGGATCATTCATCGGGACCTCAAGCCACACAATGTACTTCTCGACGATAACTTCAACCCAAAGATCGCCGATTTTGATCTCATGAGGATGTACGATAAACAGAAAACACATGAGAGCACTGAGAAGGTCGCTGGAACATTGTAAGTACATGAGCAATCAGCGCTCACAACTACCCGCCCGATCGCTGGGCTGGGGCTGGCTGGCCAGCCCCCTCACATGACTACTATTCACGTGAATCAGCCAGCAGTACTTCTCTCTCACATAAACGAACCAGCAACGATACGATCCAGCCAACCGAATAGGCTCTACATGCTTTGTTCATGCTTTTCGAGGACAAGGCCAATCAGCTAATAACACGTGAATGATGGTTGAAATAACCTTCTACACTGCATAGTTCCATTCTTTGTGTTTCATATGCACTCATTGCATTTAGTTCTATGAAAAATTAAGACTTGAAAACAATTTCCATGGGGTTTCATCTAAATGATATTTACACCATCCCTCTTCCTTAATACTTTGCCATGTTATCAAAATTGTTTATGTAGCACCCTTTTAAATGAAAATTGAACTCCATTAAGAGCGGCCTAAAGTGGAGGTTGCATTGAGGGCCTCACATTATTAGTAATATTAGGCCATGCGTTGTCGTATTTTTCATTGCACCTCTATAAGGTCTTGAATAAGAATTTAGTTGAAACATAAGGTTAAGCTATGTAAGCTTTTGTCGCATCACTTTCAGTGACATTATGCATCTATAATTTTTTTGCTTTCAAAGTGTTTTTAGATTTGAATGATCCCCTCGAATTTCAATACCGGTAAATATACACACCTTAACTTTTAGAATCAGACAAAATACCCCTGCCTTTAGCTAACCATTTCAAACTGATTTATTGGGTGATTTTGCTGATGTGGCAGTGGAGCCCTCCTATAATTTTGTCTAGACACTTTTTCTTATATAAAAAACATAACCTTTTTATAGAAAGTCATATGAATATAGACTTTATTATGTTAAAGTTATAGTGCCCAAGACGATCTACGACTATGTAGTTGATAACTTTTGTTTCATATATTTTAGAGGATCAAATATTCATTTTAAGTTATCAGATTTTAAAGTTCAAGTTTTAAAATTTTCAAAGGATCTTGGATGTTGACATATACAGTGTATACCAAAGTTGAAGTTCCTTGTAATATATACAACTTTAGTTGATAACTTTTTTTATCTGAAATCATTTAGAGGTCCAAATATTTGTTTTAATTTTTTCTAATTTTGATTTTTTTTTAATTTTCAAACGACCTTTGATGTTGATGTGGTCTAGACCAAAGTTGTAGCTTTTTCGACACATGATCTATAATTTGTAGTTGGTACATTTATCTAAGATCGTTTAAAGACTCAAAGCACTTCTTTGACGTACCTCGCTCTCTGTGTGTTGTGTATTGTTTGTTGTGAAGCGGGTACATGGCACCAGAGTGCACCTCCGGCCGAAAGTTCCTACTTTCGATCAAGTCTGACGTGTACAGCTACGGGGTGTTGGTGCTGGAGATCATCACCGGCCACAAGATCTACACGTTCGAAGGCCAAGACTCTGAAGGCCTCGTCGAATACGTGAGTAGTGCAGAAACCTTGTTGGCATATCCCTTCCTAGCTTGGTTCATAAGCTAAGGTTAGTAACCGTGGTCATGCGCGTGCAGGTGTGGCAGCACTGGACTGAGAAGAGAGGGAGCGACGTGGTGGACGGCGACTTGGGCGTGGAAGGGCAGGAGCACGCGGCACGGCAAGCGCTGCGGTGCGTGCACGTCGCGCTCCTCTGCGTGCAGTCGGACCGAGCAAGGCGGCCAACCATGGGGCAGGTCATCGCCATGCTTAGCAGTGGCGACGACGGGGTGGCGGAGGAGCTGCCGGAGCCGTCTCTGCCCGGGTACGTCGTCCGTCCAACGGCGGCGTCAGGTGCCCAGCTGTGCTTCGGGTGCAGGTAGCGCCGCCGGGTGACGTACGAGCCATGACCAGAGGTGATCTGACTGGTGGTATTTGGTTGGTCAAAAATTCTGAAAAGCAGAATCTGACAAACAAAAAAAAAATCTGTTCGGCTAAACTTAAACCAGCCATTTGGGAGAATGTGATTCAGTCGAGTAAGAGTATGCATTGTTTGACCTCTCTACTGAATTCTTCTATTTTGTTAGCTGCTAGGCTCCAGTAATTCAGGCATGTGGATGGATATGAAGAGAAATGGTCAAACTTGTAGTTCGGCGCGCCAAGCTTAGAATTGTGTGATCGTGTGTACTTGTAGTTTTGAAGGGTTCTCAGAACTTTCTTAAACTAAACTTCGTTTGAACTGATTTTTTTCTTCTTCCTTTTCATGCTAGGTTTTCTTAAATGAGAAGAGAAACAGGGCATAGCAAAAATCCAAAATCCAGGAGCGGCAATGTTGACTTTGTTTGTCGCAAAAGAAATTTAGGGGTGGCAATGCTGACTTTGCAGATTTGAAGCGCTCTGCCAACGAAGTCAAATAAGACTGTCCGCCCTGCATCGCTTCTCTGTAGAAGCTGCATGCCTATATAGATGTGTTGCAGCTCCTTCTCCCATCACATAAACATTCCCTCGCCCCCTAAAGCAGCATCAGCTACTACGACCGACTCTTGCTCACACATTTCTGCACAACAGGACATATATCTAGTGAACGACCATGGCATCCCAGGCCATCGAGAGCCACCGTGCCGGCGCTGAGGTCGTCACCGGAGGAGACGCCATCTGCAGGAAGAAGTCAATCGAGCTGCTGGAGGAGCTTGGCCTCCCCAAAGGCTTCCTGCCTCTCGAGGACATCCAGGAGTTCGGTTACAACCACGAGACAGGGTTCATGTGGCTGGTGCAAGGAAAGAAGAAGGTGGAGCACACCTTCAAGAAGATCAAGCAGACCGTGTCGTACGCCGCCGAGGTGACGGCATTCGCTGAGAAGGGCAAGCTGAGGAAGATTACCGGTGTAAAGACAAGGGAGTTGATGCTCTGGCTCAGCGTCGTCGAGGTGTACGTCCCCGAAGCATCGCCAGAGAAGGTTACCTTCAAGACCGGCACTGGCCTCTCCGACACCTTCGATGCCGCTGCCTTTGCGCTGGGAGAGTAATCATCTGTCACAGAAATGGTTGGCTTCAAAAAAGGCTGTGTGAGCTGCATAATCTTTCTTTTGTATTTGTAAACTTCCATGTATGCATCACGTATCTTGTGACCAATTTGTACCTCGGAGCATTCATACTCATTCATGGGCCAGGCCCATTGCAAACCTTTCTACGCAATTTCTTGTTTTGCAGTATATATTATCATTATAAAAATTAAAATAAACTCCAGAAGCGGCCCTCACAGATAAGGTTTATATTGGAGCAGATGCCTTTCGATTTTAATATACAACAAGTGCAGCTCACTCTAAGGGATGGTTTTAACGAGAAACAAATTATTTTTGATAATTATAATCTAACAATTTTATAAAAAAAATTTATCGGGTACAACTTAAACGCACACAATCCACACATTCCACACTCACACCACACGCACACACAAGCGTGTGCATCCATGCACATGCAAAGAAGAGATTGGGAGGCACGTCACCTCCGGTGCTTGGAAACGCGCAGTATCACCGAACGCGCATGCATGCGTGTACCTTAAAATTTCTAGAAAATTTCCCAGAAAAAGGTGCTATCACCAGGGTTCGGTAGCGTCCCACTGGATAGCCCTACCACTGGACCACAAGCCCATTCACAACTTTATGAAGTCTTTGTTAGAAATGTGTCGAAGATTCATTTGTATTAATGGAGGTTAGAGTGGACTTGTGTTGTAATTAGCAGTATAGGGTTAGGTGAGCTTGGTGTTGGCTCTTGTAACCCTACCCCTCT
Organism: Miscanthus floridulus; assembly: GCF_019320115.1. Taxonomy (NCBI): domain Eukaryota; kingdom Viridiplantae; phylum Streptophyta; class Magnoliopsida; order Poales; family Poaceae; genus Miscanthus; species Miscanthus floridulus. The sequence goes on along the minus strand of NC_089591.1, from coordinate 34,773,718 downwards.
ATAAAAGGAGGAGAGGGCTGCACTTGTAACCCACCACTTGAGAGTAGCAACACAAAGGTGACAGGCTCGAGGGGGGGTGCTGGCGATTTTGGCCGGCGCCTCGGGCGGGCAGTGTCGCGGTTTCGGGGAGGAGTGCCCGTAAGCATGCCCCGGGGACGTAGGCTTCGACCGGACCTCATTACCAAATATCAAGTCTCTTGTGTGGTGTGCGCAATCTCTCATGAGCATCTCGCCTAGGTAGATCCAAGCAATCGCTTCCACGATAGGCGCCGATAGCACAACAATTGGTATCAGAACTATTGGTTGTTTTGAGGATCTTAGGAGGCGAGGGAAGATGTGGAGATTCGAGAATCATGCTTGACAGTTGCTGCGATGCTGCTCAGGGCGGTACAAAGATGGAGTATGGTGGCGACCGGTGCTCCGGTCAATGGTGTCAGACACTCAAGGGTGTCAGACACTCAAGGCAAAAGGTCTAGACCGTCCGATGGGCTGCATGCAAAGTTGCTCGTGTGAATGCATGACCTAGCAGTAGCAAGGCGTGCTACGTGATGCAGCGAGCAGCAGGAGCAGCGTGCAGTGTCTGCGTAGCAAGGCGTGCCATTGCTGTGGAGGAGCAACAAGGTGTGCATGCAAAGTTGCTCGTGTGAATGCATGACCCAGCAGTGATAGCAATTGTGTGAAAGGAAGAAAAAAAAGAGGAACATGTGCATGCGGTGCTGCCGCTGCTGGTGCGCCAAAGGCTGCCGCTGCTGGTGCGCCGAGTGTGCTCTCGTGAGCTGCTGAGCAAGTAGCAGGCTGCTGAGCAAGTGCATGCGGTGCAGTAGCAAGCAGCAGGAGGGAGGGGGTGTGGTGTATTCAATTGAACAGCAAAGAGTGCAGCAAGCAAGCAGCTTGGTGGTGTGTGAAAAGGAGAAAAATTGTGCATATGCATGCAGCCACCAGGCCAAATCCGTCAATAGTAGAGAACTGAGCGGTAGCTCAGATGGCAAGGATCGCTGGTGTGCGTCTTGCCCGTCAGCGTTCGAAGCCTGGCTTCGACGCAGGTGTCTCATCGGGAACAGTAGTTTCCTAAATAATTTCAGTTGCCTCTCGCGCAGATGTGCCACAATGGTCAAGTGACGTGCCCGCCACACTCGGAGTCTGGTGCTCTTCGAGGATCTCTCAGCTACGTTCGTTATCTAGGTATAGTTGTAGGTTTGTTCGTATACCGTGTGTGTGAGGTGTGTGTGGTGGTGTTGTGTGTGGTGGTGTGTGTCTGTATCCGAACAGATTCTACAGTTGTACTTAAGATAAGAGGAAAAAAAAAAAATCCGTCAATAGTATATGTCAGGGAGCGTGCATATGTTGGCCTTTTTTTTCGTTCACACACAATGAGCTGGGGAGTGCAGGCACATCTGGCAAGGCTAGGAGCTGCAAAGCTGCAACAGGTCTTGGAAGTCAAGGTGTCCAGGACGGGTAGCAGTGGAGTACTCCAGTAGTTTGTTGGGAGCCGAGTCCATAAAATTGGCTGTTTTTTCGCAATGGTGTGCAGAGGAGAAACCTTGCATTGGACGTTAGGCCTTGTTTAGATTGTAAATATTTGCAATCTAGACACTGTAGCATGTTTTGTTTGTATTTGACAAACTTTGTTCGATCATGGACTAACTAGGCTCAAAAGATTCGTCTTGTGATTTACAACCAAACTGTGCAATTAGTTATTTTTTTACCTACATTTAATGCTCCATGCATGCGGCCAAAAATTGATGTGATAGAGAAAGAGTGAAAAAACTTGGAATTTTGAGACAATCTAAACGAGGCCTTAGAACATAACTCGTGGGCACGCGGTGAAATAAATCCACTAGTAGAGAGAGCTAGTTGAGTGCATCGCAAGACAGCAAAAACCAGAGAGCTAGACTAGCCAAAGATATTTGGCAGTGAGAGCTGGAGTAGGTGGTTTGCTCGGGTGGCGGTGTAGGTGAGAGCTAGTAGGCTCAGCTTGGAGGTGGCCAGGAGTGCTCGGAGGTGATCATTAGCTAGCTGTCTGGCGACTGACGAGGAGACGTCGTTGGAGCAGATGCCGGGAAGGGGGTCTCGGAGAAGGACGGTTCATCTGAGCCTGTTCTCAAGGCGGACGAATCGGTTAGTGAGATCGTCAAGAGATCGATCAAACCGTTGGTCGGCAAGATGGCGCCGACAGGTACCAGATTTGAGGTGGAGGAGTTCGATGGCAGCGGCAACTTTGCTCTGTGGCAAACAAGGGTCAAGAATTTGCTGGCTCAGCAAAGGGTCCTGAAGGGCAGGAGAAGAAGTTGGGCAAGATGGAGGATGAAGACTGAGAGGAGATGCAGTTGCAAGCAGCCGCAACCATACGCAGCCTGTTCGGCTAGTGCTGATAGGATCGTATACGATCGTGGATTATTACTGCTGGCCAGTTTGGTGTGAGAGAAAAATAATGTTCTGGCTGGAAATTTACGATCGTTTACGACCAAGCGAACAGGCCGACGGCTCAGTGTCTCAGGTCAGGTCATGTTCTATGTCATGGATTTAACCAAACCAAAGGAAATATGGGACAAGCTGGCCACTTAATACATGTCCAAGACACTGACCACCAAGAAGCAGAAGTTGTATGGGCTGAAGATGCAGGAGGGATCGGATCTCGTGGCGCACTTGAATGTCTTCAATCAGTTGGTTGTTGATATGGCACATAGAGAGGTAACTATTGATGATGAAGATAAGACAATAATTCTTTTGTGCTCTTTACCACCATCCTATGAGCATGTGGTTACTACACTGACATATGGCAAGGAAACAATCAAGATTGAGGATATTACTGCAACATTGATTGCTTGAGAACAGAGGAGGAAGAACAATGCAGTGGAAGCACCTCAGGTTGAAGGTTTGCTGGTCAGTGGGGAATCTAGCAGGAGGAAGGTAGAGGCCAAGAGCAAGCGAAAGAAGGTGCGGTGTTTCAAGTGCGGAGAGTGGGGACATGTCAAGGAGTGTCCAAGAAAGAAGGAGGCAAGTGCTAATGTTGCAATATCAGTGGGTGACTCTGACAGTGACAGTAATCTTCTCTAGTCGGTTTAGAGATGGACATTTGCAGTTGTACAAGTTGCAAGGACACACGGGTATATGTGGAGTCACTGGGATGAAGTTGCAAGGATAGTGGGGTTTCCTGAGGCGGCGGGTTTGAGACCAAGTCAAACTCGTCGGGCTGCTCTTCGTGAAGCGGCGAAGTCGACAACTCGAGTCCAGAGTACATGGTTGTTCGCAATTGACAAGACTATCAAGGTGGCGAAATATTCATCAAGGTGGAGATTGTTAGAAATGTGTCGAATATTTATTTGTATCAATGGTAGTTATAGTGAACTTGTGTTGTAATTAGCAGTATAGGGTTATGTGAGTTTGGTGTTGGCTCTTGTAACCCGTCTCCTCTATAAAAGGAGGAGGGGGCTGCACTTGTAACCCACCAATTGAGAGTAGCAACACAAAGGTGACAGGCTCACGAGGGGTGCTGGCGATTTTGGCCGGCGCCCCGGGCGGCCGGTGTCGCGGTTTCGGGGAGTAGAGCCCGTAAGCATGCCCCGGGGACGTAGGCTTCGGCCGAACCTCATTACCAAATATTGGTCCCGTTCGGCTCGCTGAATTTTGGCTGAAACTGACTGAAAAATACTATTCTGACTAAATTTTTGTGAGAGAAAAACACTGTTCTGGCTGAAAAAAGAAGCCGAACAAGCCGATTTATAGGTAAGCCGAACGGGGCCATTGTGTCTTCTGTGTGGTGTGTGCAATCTCTCATGAGCATCTTGTCTAGGTAGATTGAACCAATCGCTTCCACGTTAGACGCCAATAGCACAACAGTCTTATTAAGTGGAATTTATTAGCGTCGACTTTGGAGTCAACTTAAGTATTGTGATGGCAAGAAAGAATGCATCACCTTTTCTTGTCGTACGTTAGAGTTGATGGCAATGGTCTTCTTCGTCTCCATGGGTGGCCTTATGTATTTAGGATTACAAAGTAATTTTATTTGGCTTCTGAGACTGTTATTGTTTTAAGTATTTATGTCCTGTAATAATTTTGGTATGAATCCTCACTTGTGGCGATGAAGCCCGATATTATTCCATTATCTAAAACAAGGATCATGTGGCGCGTAAATTTTGAAGTCGCCACCTAATGCTGAGCAGTGAGCACGGTTTAGCCAAGCTTTTGTTGGCTCTGGCTCCGGATGCACTATTGAGCATAGTTGAACACAGGTACTGTAGCGCTAATTGGCTTCTGCTTCTACGGATTAATACAAGGAGACTCCAGCACCTGCTATAGTATTGATGTAGTTGACAAGACAAGACTGGACCTAAGCTTGTTGCTTCCACTCATTCCATCTTGGCAGCTACATTATTTGTATCTTATTTGCTTGGTTGGTGCCAGAGTGTGATGCTTAGTTACTTTTTTTTTAAAAAAAATGACCATTGGATGAGGGATCTTACCATATGAATCCTGCTACCAAAAGAGGGCCAGGCAGCGTGGCCACGTCGTCCGCTTTTCCCGGCCATCGGATCGGCCGCGCGGACGGCCCAGATCGTACTAGGCCTGGTCTTTTTCAAAAAAACCTCGAACTTTAATCGAATCAACCCGCAGTTCAGGCCTCCTCTCATTTTTTTTTTCAAAAAAACCTCAAACTTTACTAAAATCAACCATCAATCCAGGCCTTTTAAATAGGCCGGCCTGCCTCCTATTCCAGGAGCTTCCTGATCCATCCAAACCCCAAGTCTGTCTATACCACTTCTCTCCCCTCAGTTGTCTCCCTCCGTCCCGGACCCTTCCCCTCCGCTGCTGCCGAGCCCGCACCAACGCCGCGCCGCGCCTTCGACCTGTAGCCACATCGCACCCGTGCCGCTCGCCTCCCACGTCGCGGCCCCCATTGCCCGCAGCGTTGGTCGCATGGGCGGGGGTGGTGAGTTCATCTGTAGATCGATCTCGTCTCCCCGTTCCACTGCTACCGGCTCCAACTCTAGGCACGTCTCTACCTAACCTCTTCCTGCTGTCCTGGTACGCACGCAGCGAGTTCAACCTCCACTCCAAGGCCACCATCGGGGTGGAGTTCCAGACGCAGAGCATGGACATCGACGGCAAGGAGGTCAAGGCCAAGATCTGGGACACTGTCGGCCAGGAGCGCTTCCGCACCGTCTCCTCCGCCTACTACCACGGCGCCTTCGGCGCGCTCCTCGTCTACGACATCTCCCGCCGCTCCACCTTCGAAAACATCGTCTGCTGGCTCCTGGAGCTCAACAGTACGTACCCTACCCCGCCTGCCCCACCACTCCTCTTCTCTCATCCTATGCTACCTCAATCGCTTGCTTGCTTGCTTTTGGTACTGCTTACTTGCACACAGTGAATGCCTCTAACTGGTACGATGCTAGGATCGCCTAGATCTAGGGTGGTTTTCGTGGAAAGGGGCATACATTTTAGTGTGGCTGCAGAGTCCACTCGGAAATTTGGGAAAAAGAACTGTCGTCCATTTTGCTTGATGTAGTAGCTTGTAGCTAGGTGCCCTTGGGTGGTGATTGCGTCAGGTGTTCTTTAGATGGTAGGAAAGAGGGCAAGTGGTAGGCCGGATGGATTGAGCGACCTGGTCTGAATTTGGATCTAAATCCTACCGCCTCGCTTGTGTTGGAACTCGACGTAGCTACACGGCCAGAACGTGGACGTCGGCGACGGCGCGGTGATCATGGCGAGAACTAGAGCTAGGACAGATGTAAAACTTGTGAGAAAGATATGTTTTCGGCGCTGCCAGCGTGACAGACCTTTGAGTCCTTTATTCATGTATATATAAGACACCTGAGGATTACGACCTCATCCCACGCCATGCCGTATCGAGTACAAACACCGTTTCACCGCGATGCTTGTCCCGTGCGCCTGGCACGCCATGGCGTGAACATGACAAACTCCAGCCCGGACCGTGTCGTGGTCAGGCACGACTCCAAACACACCCGGTCCCTAACTGACTCAACCTAGACTCCAACTAAAGGAAAGATTACATATGATCTGCATCAATTTATCTAACAAATCACCACCTAAACTTGATGCACTTCTACGACTCCTAAAGCACTCCGAAGTTCCACAAACTTAACTCGTCCCAGCGACTTGGTGAAAATATCAGCCAGTTGTTCTGCTGTCCCAATGTGATCTACCTCCACCTTGCCTTCTTCAATGCACTCACGAAGGAAGTGATACTTCGTGTCTATATTCTTACTTCGTTCATGATGCACTGGGTTCCTACTGAGAGCAATTGCGAACATATTGTCCATGAGTAGCTTTACTGTCGCCTCTTTCGTTCCCAACATGTCTGCTATGAGTCGGCTTAGCCAAATCCCTTGGCACGCTGCTGCTGCTGCGACATACTCGGCTTCACAAGATGATGACCAAGTCACCATACTCTTGCTAAGGAAATATACAACGCCAGTTGTACTTTTTCTATCCTCGACATCATCTGCATAATCACTATCGCTATAACCCAATAGCATAGGTTGCATCTCTCCTCCTCTTCTATACTTGCAGCCGTACCCAACAGTTCCCTTTCGGTACCTTCATATATGCTTGACAGCAGCCCAATGTTCCTTGCCTGGTGCCTCCATGTACCTGCTCACCACTCCAACAGCATAGGCTAAGTCTGGCCTTGTGTTTATAATGTATCTGAGGCTGCCGATCAGACTCCATATGCTATAGGATTTATAGCATCTTCTCCCTTCAACTTGCTGAGCTTGAGCCTACACTCCATTGGAGTATCACATGAATTGCAATTCTTCATATTTGCATTCTCCAGAATCTTCTGAGCATATGCACTCCGGCTCAAAGTGATTTCACCATCTCCTTGCTTGACTTCAATTCCCAAGTAATAGCTGAGAAGGCCTAAATCACTCATGCTGAATTTTCTTCTCATCTCTGATTTGAACTTCATGATATCACTGATATTTGGTCCAGAGATTATAAGATCATCAACATACACTCCTACAAGAAGAAAGGAATCACTGCTGCGCCTTTTATAGACAGCATGTTCTAACTTGCTCCTCACAAAACCGAGAGCAATAAGTTCCTTGTCAAACTTTGAATTCCATGCTCGAGGTGCTTGTCTAAGACCATACAGAGCATTTTTCAACTTTAGCACCTTGTCACCCTTGCCAATTATGAAACCTGGAGGTTGCTGCACATAGACTGTCTCTGTCAAATCACCATTCAAAAATGCAGACTTAACATCCATATGATGAACTTGCCATCCTCCATGTGCTGCCAATGCTAACAACACTCTTACAGTCTCAATCCTAGCAACTGGAGCAAACACTTCATCAAAATCTACTCCCTGGCACTGAGCATATCCTTTAGCAACTAACCGAGGTTTGTGCTTGACAACCTTCCCATCAGGGTCTTTTTTGACCTTAAAGACCCACTTGAGGCCGATGGCTTTCTGCTTTGGAGGAAGATTACTGACAACCCATGTTCTGTTGTCTTCGATAGCTTTCATCTCCACCTCCATAGCCCTCCTCCAACAATCTTCAGAAAGTGCTTCATCAATAGTATTTGGTTCTTCAGCTGCAACCAAACACAGTCCACTATACTCGAACCCCTGCACCTCATCTGTTGTGTCAAGCAGATTGGGGATGGTTCTGTATCGAAGTGGCACACCTTCAGAATCTTCAGAAGCACCTATGGGAGGAGTTGCCCATTGAATCTGGTGATGTGGTGGTGTATGTGGAGGCAATGCATCCCCCAAGGATGGAATTGAGACAGCAGGCGAAGCTGGTTCCCCGTTATCTGAATCTGAAATTGCCCCATCATCTGCATCTGGTCCTATTATCGGACCGGGAATAGTGTCATCGAAACACTGAACTAAGAAGGTTTCAGGTGTTGCGCTTTCACCGCGCGGCCTGCTTCCTTTCCCCTCCCAATTCCATGCCATCTTCTCAACAAAGATCACATCATGACTCACCATCAGTTTATCCTTCACGGGATCATAAACTCGATACCCCTTCGTTCCCGGTTCATAACCAAGGAATACTCCTAGCACTAATCTGTCAGAGAGTTTGCTGATGCCAGGACCAACCCTCTTGACATACGTCGTACAACCAAACGTGCGAAGATGCTTGACTCCTGGCTTTCTCCCAAATCAGGCTTCATAGGGTGTCTTGCCGCTGAGGCTCTTCGTTGGTGAGCAATTCAACAGATATGCCGCCACCTTAACTGCTTCTCCACAGAACCGGGCTGGAACGCCCATGCTCTTGAGCAAGCATCTTGCCATCTCCACCACCGTTTGATTGTGTCGCTCGACCACTCCGTTTTGCTGCGGTGTGTACGACGTAGTAGTGTTTTGCTTTATGCCATACTCTTGACAAAAAGACACAAATGCACCTGAATTGAATTCTCCACCATGATCGGATCTGAACGCTTTTAGCTTGCATCCTGACTCTAGCTCGGCTGCTGCCTTGAATCTTTTGAACTGCAGCAGCGCCTCGTCCTTCATGGCCATCAGCTCGAGCCACATATAGCGACTATGGTCATCGACGATGAGGAGGAAAAACAGCTTCCCTCCTGGTGTAGGTGGTGTGACATGCCCGCATAAGTCCGCGTGCACCAACTCAAGGCCTTTTGATGCACGATATGCCAAGGCCTTTGGAAAGGGCGTTCGATGTTGCTTACCAAGCGCACATCCATCGCAAACTTGCTCGACACACCGAACCAACGACATGCCCTCCACCATCTCCCTGGCGCCTAGCTCGCATAGCGACCTGAAATTTAGGTGTCCATACCGAGCGTGCCAAAGCCAAGCGACATCGTCCATGTTCGACAGTAGGCATACAAGCGATGTCAGCTTCACCTTCATGATGTATAGGCGGTTCTTGTGTTCTGCCCTGATCAAAACACTATGGTTCTGGCTGCCTGTCTATTGACGCTCTAGGACCTCCATGACGCCTTTGTCTATTTCAACACGACATCCACCTTCCTCTAGTTGACCAAGGCTGACTATGTTGCACTTCAGAGACGGGATGTAGTAAACCTTAGAGAGCACTCGATGGTCCTGATTCCTGCTGGCGATCGTAACAGCCCCGATCCCGTAGATGTCTACCATGGATCCATCGCCAAACCTTACTGCTCCCCTCACTGACTCATCAAGCCTAGTCAGTGACGCCCTGCACCCCATCATGTGGTTGGTAGCTCCAGTGTCTAGCACCTATGACCCTTCTTCATACTTGGATGGGATCACCCGTTCCTGATTCAAGAACACTCAAGGAGTTGCAATGCCCGTGGTTCTCACTAGATTGCAAACTTGTGCCACAAGGAAAGCGGGATGTGGATCAGCATCAACATTGGCATGGTGAGCTGCCTCTGCCGGCTCTTTCACCTTCTTGCACTCCCTGGCCCAATGGCCATAGACCTTGCACTTGTTGCAGCGTCCTTTTCGACAAGGAGTGCCCATGGACGTATGCTCCTTGCCTCTAGAGTCACGTGGATCATGGTTGCCACCGCCACCTCCACGCGCCCCGTTCTTGCCCTTCTTAGAGTAATGGCTATTACAACCACTCTTGCCGCCTGATGAAGTTGATGACTCCGTCATCACACGGCTCTTGTGATTTGCGACCCAATCATCCTCGGTCATCATGAGCTATCCTGCCTTGTTCGTCACCTCCTCCACTGAGGGCTCGAAGCGATCTTCTGCCGCACGCAGACGCCCAACAAGCTCCTCCACCGACAATGTTTTTCGATCACAGAACATCTCAATCGTAAATGCCACTTGATTGTATCGTGGTGGCACAACCCTGAGGAATTTCTTCACGATACGAGTATCATCAACACTCATTTCACCTAGGCCCTTCAGATCGGTTGCAAGTTTCCTGATCCTTACTGCAAAGTCTTCGATTGTCTCGCCAGATTTGAACAAAATTGCTTCAAATTTAGCTAGCAGCTTCTGTGCATTCACCTCCTTCACCCTATCTGCACCCAAACACATAGATTTGATCGCCTCCCAGTCCTCCTTGGGTGACTTCTTATTCAGCAACATTGAGTGCATCTCCGGGGGCACGCCATGGATCATGGCGCCAAGAGCAAGCCGATCACGACGACGCTCTACTTTGTTAGATTCTACTGCATCCCATAGGTACATAACTTTGAGATTGCATTGCACATGAGCCGACCACTCTTGGTAATTGGAATGAGATAGCATCGGCCATACCAGATTACCGACGGCCTAATTCCAAGCTCGCTCCATCAGCTCCTTCTCCTTGTCACCGCTGCTGCCCATGGCGATGGCTGGCTTCACGACTTGATCTTCTCGAATACGGTGGTCACCACCACCAGGTTGCCTTCCTGCAGCTTCTCTTCACCGAACACGTCTCTGCCGGCAACCTCTCGGCTCCTATACCACTTGTTGGAACTCGACGCAGCTACATGGCCAGAACGTGGACGCCGGCGACGGCACAGTGATCGCAGCGAGAACTAGAGCTAGGACAGATGTAAAACTTGTGAGAAAGATATGTTTTCGGCGCTGCCAGCGTGACAGACCTTTGAGTCCTTTATTCATGTATATATAAGACACCTGAGGATTACGACCTCATCCCACGCCATGCCGTATCGAGTACAAACACCGTTTCACCGCGATGCTTGTCCCGTGCGCCAGGCACGCCATGGCGTGAACATGACAAACTCCAGCCCGGACCATGTCGTGGTTAGGCACGACTTCAAACACACCCAGTCCCTAACTGACTCAACCTAGACTCCAACTGAAGGAAAGATTACATATGATATGCATTGGGGAATGTTCCATGAATGAATTTGTAGGACCACTTCCATCAGAATTAGTAGTATTTGTGCACGCTAGGTACTTGTTAACAGATTTTGGAAGTTTTGATTGATGAGATGTTCATATTTGGGAAGTTGGAATCAGTTCTGATTAAGATGTTTATGGTACTTGTTGTCTTGCTGCAATTCCGTGTGGAAGTTCAGTTGTTAATTCCCTAGGGTCTTTAGGGAGGCCTCGATGAGTAAGCATAATGCTTACATTGTTATGGTTATGCTTCGCCAACATCCCAAAGGCAAAATTACTATGCGATGACCGCTTTGCAACCAGTATCAAGTTGGATGCATTCACTGACAATTTTGCTACCGAATAAGCATTCCTGAATTTTTTTTTGAGGATTTAAACTTGACAGTTGAGTATTGAATCCATATAGCAAGACCTTCTTGTTTTGGTACTTGTATACCTATATACTTTTCTTCCACCGTACATTGGTGCCGGTCTACTCGATTTGGAAACAAGGAGATTATTGTGGCTATGCCAATCTAAAAGTGATGTTCTTTCCCTGAAATGGAACTACTATGTTTCTTATCTAAAATGTCTGATACTGTAGCCATCATTCAAATATAGCTTTAATAGTGAAACTTTGTTTTAAGCACAGTGCACTTAATTACTCATTTTTTAATCTGTTTGCCCCGGTGGTGATTACCTTCTCTTTATTGTTCAACATGAAGTTCATTGGACTATCGCTGCAAACACTTGTCCTTTATCCTGAATTGTATCACTTTGCAGAATTCCTCTTCTTAACATAAATTGGTCACAAGTTTTGAACCCTGCACCACTTTGACTAGTGCAGCAGCCGAGAATCAAGTAGATTATGCTAAACTTAGAGCCACCCTGTGCTAGGATAAAAATATGCACAGGCATAACAACCTCATCTTTGTGAAAACTCTCATACCTGTGAAAGTACTCCTTATTCATGTCATGTACTCGTGTCTTTGTGAAAGTGCTAAGATGAATAACATGTTAGACAATGATACATCTTTTTCATGTATTTCATGTATTGCTCTGCACAGCATATAAATCTGGTTAAAACATTGTTTTCGTTTTGATTTGCACAGTGCTGATGGATAGCCACAAGGAGAACGATGCAATAGCGGAGCTCAGCCGTGTGATATCCTTCAAAGTCGACCTGCACTTGCTGCATCTCCGGGCTTATTTCAATGTTTGAATTATTAGTTCTTGATGAAATGAGAAGAAACTTCTGACCCTCTTTGCCAATTTATTACATGTTAGACATATCTACTTGTACTACACATACTACCTCTATTTTTTTGTTTTGTTAGCACTTGAGTGCTTGCTTGGTCTTTTTGTGATATAGATATATGTGTTGTTGTCATAATATGAGTATGTTTGTTATTATTGTGATTCTTGTACTATAGAAGATGTTTAGAAACTTTTGGCTAAACAATATTGTTTGGGCCACAATATTACAATCAAGTTTGCCAGGATACTTGATCATGTTTTTTACTCGTGACAGGATGATTTAGGGGAGCATGTGTTGGTAATTTAATTTTTTTGGCGGAAAAATATACTGTAGGGGCGGTTGGTACTGTAGCCGCCTCTACAAATAGATATTATAGGGGCAGCTGGTACTGTAGCGCCCCTATAAATACATGATTTGTAGAGACGGTATGGTAGAGGCGGCTGACCGAATCACCCCTACAAATGCTCATTAGCCGCCTCTAGAAATCATATCTGACGTGGAGCGACCATGTTCCCAGGCGGCGCGACTGACACCGGCGCTCCGATCTGGCCTCCACTTCCCCTCTCTTGCGCTTCAATCTCAGCATACACTGCGTCTTTGAGCACCGTGAGGGCCCTCTCTGCTGATTCCTTTGCTCTTGGTTGTTTGTGCCCTTCAAGCGTTCGATGAAATGTTCAAAGGGCTCTGCTTGTTGATTTTGCATCCGTTCGGTGCCTTCCCGTCATTAGCTTATCATACTATCCCGTACCTGATCATTCAGCTATCTGTGTAGTAGTTTCGTCGGGTGCAGCCGAAGGCTCTAGGCGGACACCTACTCATGTAAATCAGTCACATCACACGGAGGTAATTTTGTCATTACTGTCTCCATGTCTTCAGTATGCATGTACATAAACATCCATTAGTAGGTAACGTTACCAATAAATAACCAGACAATGTTCAGTTCTCTACCTCAGCTTTGCATTTATCAATGCCGATTTCAGAAACCCTGCGCGTCGCTGAAAAAACAAGCTGAAAAGTACTGTTCGTTGATTTGTTGTGAGAGAAAAACACTATTCCACCACTGAAAAAATATGGCTTTACATGAATTATGCGGCTACTTGTCAATCAATTGTCAGGCTGTCCAATGCATTAATCACATTAATCTTGTTATAATTTCAAAGTACATGTTGGTTTCAAGTTACTTTTCTTTACCGTATATGCTGAGCTACCGCTTGCTCCACACCTCAAGTATATTCTTGGATCTTAACTGTTTCAACTGCATTGTTTTAATCCTAATTTCTCTTCTGGGAACATGTTTCTATATGATAGCAAGTTCTACAGTAGGTGGTCATTGCAGAGTGCTCCCTCCTAATTCTAATTCCATGACCCTCTCGGCCTCTCTGTTTCTTTACTACACTTGCAGAATATAACATGTATTTTGTAAGATAGAACTACAAGTGGAGAGCGAGCTTACAAGCCTAATCTTAAGTCCATCATCATTGGCCGACACCCTTAATCCACGACCAGTTTTCCTGCGATCGAATTGACAACCGCATTATCGTCGAACACCGTCCTTAAGCCCTACTGCTGGTTTCAGAGGCTCCCGTGGGTGAGACAAGAGTGTGGGAAACTAGAAGCTAAACAATCCTCATTCAACTCCTACTCTTCATCTATTTAATTGGGTTTATAAATAAGTCAGATTCCAGTTGTTTTAAACCATCAAGATCCCCTCTTTGTTCTTAATTTACTTGGCTAGATCATCTAATTTGAGCCCTGAAAATCACTACCAGCAGTTGCAAATCATCCGCCTCCCCTCTATTCTTAAATTACTCAGATAGAGCATCTATTTAGCCCTGAACAAAACTAAATGTATAGCGACCATTGTTATCAGTAGCGGAACTAGTGGATGACACCATTGCTAACTTCTGTAATACACAACAAGCATTGTTCGATCATTTCCTCCTTTCTATTCAGGTTGCGTAGCTATTAATTTATTATGAATAGTATATGACTGAAAAGTGACAGGCTCAGGCTCAGGAGCTTGCACATACAAGCTAGCCCTTCACCGAAGAACGCAGAGCCGGCCGCTGCATGGTCGCCTGTGAAGCTTCTCTCCCCTGCTTTGATCAGGCAGTGTCGTTGCTGACCGCCAGGGAAGCAGTGCTGAAGCGGCCATCCAAGCCTCTCCATGCTTCAAAGCGATGAATAGAACAACCTAGATAATTCGGTGTGTATGTACTTGTTCATACAAGAAATTTTAAAATCCATAGAAAAAATAATGATGCAAACCTAAATCGAAGCAACATCACTTCAAATGTACAATTTATGGCAGCGTAAAACTATTTTATATACATAATATGTTAACAAATATATCTATATCTGACAGTCATATACGAACTGTATATCCATCACAAGGTTCAACCTAAATAACCAGTGCACAATACGCTTGCATGTTCCATCAGAAGGTGGCCAAACACTGGCCCAAATTCTATATAAGGCGCGGCTAAGCCACGCTGTTTTCTAGTACGAGAGGAAATGTCACTGTACAATTGCTCCTGTAGTATATTGACCTCTGGGCAAGGATATAGTTTTTTTTTTTTGACAACAGGCAAGGCTATAGTTTGCAGTCCCTGTACGGAGATATCAGAGAGGACTGCAGATTTCACTCATGCAAGCTACAGTGTTTCTAATTCATGTACAGGGGATATTACAAATGCAACCCACAACCTTTTCGATTTCAGTTGACAAACAAAAACAAAGTCAACGACTTTGGTTGATAATATACAATGGGCCGGGTCAATCATGGCAGAAATTCCGCCAGCAAGAACAACACGCTACTGCACTAGCTCCGGAATGAGCCTCAGGAGGAAGGACATCTCCCGCGGCGAGAAGCTCGGCGTCCCTGCCACCGCGCCGGCAGCCATCTCCATCCTCTCGCCCACCACGATGCCGCAGCCGTCCTGGGAACCGGACTCGTGCACTGCCGCTGTGACCGTGAACATCGACACGGCCTCGGCGATCTCCCGCACCAGGTCGACGATGACGCCGTCCACCCCCATCAGGTGCTGCACGTACACCACCTCCGGCACGTTGCTGCGAGACCGGCACACACAAAGCACAAACAGCGAGCACGCGTTCAGTTCCCCATCACGGGCTGCAGCAGGCTGTGGGCAAACAGTGATCGATCACTCACTTGAGCTGGCCGTAGGTCATCAGTGACAGCTTGTTGGCCTCCTTGATCTTGGCCACCGCCGACGGCTGCCTGAGTATCGCGCGGACCTCCGACACGATCCCCTGCAGCCCGCCGGCGACGCACAGCTAGACGGCCTCCTCCAGCGAGTTCCGACGCGGGTCGGCGTACACCTGCGTCCCTCCGTTCGTCAGAAAGAACACCTGTTCGTAGCAGGGTAGGTCCCATCAGTCAATATCGAGTGTTGACTGTTCACGGTCCGAAAACTTCAGGGTTGTGGCAGTGACACTTACGGGGTATTTGTCTTGCAGCTTGCGGATGAGCTGCGCGGCGTCGGGCTGGAAGCTGGAGAAGATGATGGGCCTGTCGTCGGCGTGCTCGAAGACAACCTGAACACCAAGTAATAGAGCAATCAGTAGGCATTCTCTTCAGAGATGTTACAGAAGGAATCAAGGAAAGCTGCTTGGGCCTCTTTAGCGTTGCCACGTGCCTTGAGGACGGCTTGTAGGATGCAGGTCAGCCTCTCCTTCGTGTAGACGAGGTCGTCGTCGAACTTGAGCTCGACGTTGAAGCTGACACGGCGGTGGACGCCCGGGAAGACCTCACGCAGCGTGCACAGCGCGTCCTCGGACCGCACGTCCCACTTGAGGATCCTCCCGTCCTTGAGTTTCCGGAGCAGGGGCTTGCCGACCTGAGAATGTTGATGAAAGGGGCAACCCCGTTACATTTTGAAGAAAGAAAGGCCTGAGATTGTTTAGCGAGCGTACCTTCCGCTGCTCTCTTTGGGGCCCGTAGGAGAGGAACTCGTCCAGATCAAGGTCGGTGACACGCTTCCCTGAGATTTCGCCCTGAATGACATTACAATATTTGAGCATGACGATTGTGAGACGATGTTTATATATGCGAGATGCTTAATTTGTGGTTGGACAGTTGAACAGAGCAATTGATAAACTTACTTCTTGTTGGGTGTAGGTGAAGTTGTCATGGAAGATGACAGGGCAGCCGTCCTTTGTCACCTGCAAGATTCATAGCCATGGTTAGAGCGCTTGCTTGCTCGTTCTCAGTTGCAGTTGCAGAGGCAGAAATAAGAGGGTTTAATTAAGAGAACCTTTACTTTCTCCACATTCATACAAGTTTTTTCTTACCCGAAAACAGAGTTTTTTTTGCTTTATGTATAGGTAGGCAATTTGAAAGTCAAAATCCAATTATAACGTGACTCTAGGTTCATGCGGACGGACCCACAAGGCAGGCTTTCTGAGCGAGGGATTTTTTTTTAATAATAAGGTCGGGTGCTCTAGAACGGAACGGAGGCGGAGAGGAATTCCACCATCCCCGTGATGTTTCTGGACGAAGGACGCTGCTTGGACCGCACCACGCGTCAAGCAAGCGGTCTTCCCTTGCTGGGCCCCCGGTCCAGGAACTAGCAGGCAGTAGAAACCTTTTTCCTAATCGGGCTTAAGGGCCCAGAAGACGACAGTGACGTGCCGTGCCGTCGCTCACGAACGCCGACGCCACACACACAGAGGTGGCGCACGCCGGTGATCGAGTGAATGCATTGCCGGCATAGTCAATTTTCTATGTTTGATGTCCATGATGATTTATTACCTGGACGTCGAACTCGACGTAGGCGACGGCGGGGTGGCTGGTGGCGGCGTCGTTGAAGGCGCGGAGTGTGTTCTCCCTGACGTCCCCGCGCAGCCGCGGGTCCGGCGACGCCAGCGCGTTCATCCCCTTGCCGCGGTGCCCTATCACCACCAGCGGCGGCTGGCGTCCCTCGGCCGTCGTCGTCGTCGCCTCCGCCCCGCACGTCGTACCTCTGATGCACGAGCACGACGACGCGGCGGAGGCCGCTAGGCCGTCGAGGTCCGCGGCGATGTCCGGTTCCGGCATGGCGGGCGGGACGACGTCGGTGGCGCGCGCGGCCTTGAGCATAGCCATGTCTCTGCTGTCCGCGGCTCCCCCGGCAGCCGCGCCGGCGATCGATGCAGAGTCGGCGGGTCAGACGACGATGGAGCTAGCGATGAAGAGAAGGATTAATTATCAGCGCTGGCTAACGGCCAAATTATATATGTCCAGCTGTATATTTGTATGTAATGCGCGCGCGGATTTGCTAATTTGCGGAGGCGACGAGCGAGAACGCTAGCTATTTATTTATACACAAGTCCCCTGTCATCGCGTGTTGTGCGTGCGAGATACATACACCACGATGAAAGAGTGCGGAACACGGCATCTTCGCAACGGGAAAAGAATTCGGCCGCGCCAAAGAGAGGCCTCGTTTAGATCACCTCCAAATTCCAAGTTTTTTTACTCTCTCTCCATCACATCAATTTTTAGCCGCTTGTATGGAGCACTAAATGTAGGTAAAAAAAATAACTAATTGCACAGTTTAGTTGAAAATTACGAGATGAATCTTTTGAGCTTAGTTGGTCCACGATTGGACAATATTTACCAAATAAGACGAAAATGCTAGTATTCATCAGGTTGCAATTTTTTGCAATCTAAACATGGCCAGAGAGAATATTCGCCGCGTCCGGGTTTATGCCGCGGCATATCCATTTTCCATGCGGTCCAGGTCCAGCATTGCCCCGGTCATTGCATTATCACAAGAAGCAGAGTAACAGTTTAAACACTGGTGTTTCAATCTCAAACAGCACTCCTAGCTCCCTCTCAACAGCAAAACACAGAATAACTACAGCTCTCAGGATTACATGTTCTACTCTTTCTCAAAGCCTAAGAAGCTGATCCATTTTCCTTTGGGCTCCAGACAGGTATCTGAAGCAACCACCAACCTCTTCTGAACTTCCTTAGGATAAGTCTTCTGCTTCCGGTCCAAGGCCGACTTGTACATTAGTTTCTCCCACTCGTTTTCCACCTTGTTCAGCCAAGCAACCTCGGCAGACTGGTTGCCACTCTTCTCAGCTTCTCCAATTTGAGACTGAACTCCGGTCTCTTCTCCATTGGACATAGGAGGGTCCAGCTTGTGAGCATATTCAGAATTGCAATCAGTAGTGAAAGCACACTCCTCCATACAACACCCTGAAAACACGTGTCATTTCTTAGTTTCCAAAGCCCCCACAGGGCAGCAGCACAAAACATATTATCAACTAAGCATCTACTATTGTTAATCCACATTTGGCCAATTGACAATAAGTCCATCCCTACATTCCTTTCCAAAATGTCAGACAAATAACACCACATCTGTTTGGTAACTGCACAATAAAAAAATAAATGATTCACTGATTCTTTTTCACTTAAGAAAAGGCAAGAAGGATCATTTACTTTCCTTCTAAGACCTAAATTATCTCTGGTTAACACCTTATTCTTAGAAAAAAGCCAGAGGAAGAAATGTACCCTAGGTGGAACTTTGAGGTTCCATACAGCAGGAACATGGACAAACTTTACTCCTCTAAAATTTATGACTTTGTAAAGAGATTGGGAAGAGTACATCCCCCTAGAATTAAAAGTCGAGATCAAGGAATCTTCCTCATCTGAAAACACAATAGTAGAGGCTAGCTGGATGATTTCTTGCCATCTAATCATAAGTCTCTCATCCACTCCTCTTCTAAAAGTACATTTCAGATCTACTCCATCCCATAATTCGAAAACTGTCTGAGCTTTTTCATTGACTAACACATAGATGTCCCAAAACTGAATAGCTAAACTAGATGATCCTAACCAGTTGTCCTCCCAAAATCTCACTTTCTTACCATTGCCAATATGCCATCTGTAACCCATCTTTGCTGCCCTAGCAGCCCAGATCATACCTTTGAAAAAACTAGAACTACCAGTTGTGTTACTATAGAAGATATTAGGCCTATCAGTACTATACTTATGATCAATCACCTGTTTCCAAAGCTTATTCTCATCTAGACTATATCTCTTAATCCAGGAAGCCAATAGACAGATATTTAAATCTCTTAGATTTGGGACACCTAAACCTCCAAATTCTTTAAGCAAACTGACTGTATCCCAGTTAATTAGATGGTACCTATGTGCCTCAGGATTATCATTCCATAAGAAATTGGCCAATGTCCTAACCGCTAGACCGGCGTCCAGCTTGCCTCCCTCCCCAGTTCTTTGTTAAAAAGGGCGCTTTTGGTTTTCTTATGGCACAGTTGAATTGCCAGATACTGAACTGGAACGTCAGGGGCTTGAATGATGGAGCGCGGCAAGACTCCGTATACGAATTAGTGAGAACCACAGCGGCAACCATCGTATGTCTACAGGAAACCAAGATGCAAATCATGGACCATAGTGTGGTGTGCCGAACGGTCGGAACAAAATTCGTAAACTCCTATACTGTGCTACCGGCGGACAATACGCGAGGAGGCATCTTCCTTGCGGTGAATGAAGACTATTTCGATCTCTCCGACATCCTACTAACCTCGAATGCCATAACTGCGCAGATCACTATGAGGGCCGATGGAACAAGATGGCAGATTACGGTGGTATACGGCCCGCAGGGAGAGGCAGCCAAACTTCAGTTCCTCCATGAATTAAAGAACATTCCACCGCCGGAACACAATAGATGGCTCATCCTGGGGGATTTCAATCTCATCTACCAGGCGGAAGACAAGAACAACTCCAACCTAAACCAGCGTCTCATGGGGGCATTTAGAGCGGCGATCAATCATTTGAGGCTCAAAGAAATTAAGCTAAATGGGCGCCGCTTCACCTGGAGCAATCAACAGGACAACCCGACACTCACTAGAATTGACAGACTACTATGCACCCCCGAATGGGATCTGCTCTTCCCCGCGTGTTTCTTACACTCCCTCCCATCGCTCATGTCGGACCATACCCCGCTGCTACTTCAGGGAGAGCTTAGCCACCATCAGACCACGTCTTTCCGCTTCGAGAATTACTGGACAAAGATGGAAGGCTTTCATGATCTTGTCCATAATTCTTGGAATAGGACGGTCGCCTCGGCTATTCCTATGAAGCGTTTGCACATCAAAATGGCGCGTCTGGCAAAAGCGCTCAAGCGTTGGAAGAAAGACAAGATAGGGGATACAAGGATACAACTCGCCATAGTAAAAGAAGTATTGTTACAATTAGAAGCAGCCCAAGAGCATAGGTTGCTCACTGCCATGGAGCTTCACCTATGTCGCCGCCTCAAATCCCGTGGCATTGGCCTCGCCGCTATTGAAAAATCAAGAATCAGACAGAGATCGAGGCTAACTTACATCCGATGTGGTGATGCTAACACTAAATTTTTCCACAGTAGAGCCAATGCACGACGGAGAAAGAACTACATACATTGTCTACATACGGAGGGGGGGATCGCGATGGCGCAGCAAGACAAAGAAAAGGTGATACAAGATTATTTTACGAACCACATCGGCTCCGTGGTCCCGAGAGCGGCCACCATAAACTGGCAATCCCTTGGCTACATTCAACATGACCTCTCCGAGCTGGAGGTGCCTTTCTCACAAGAAGAAATAAAAAACACTATATATTCAATGCCTTCCGACAAAGCGCCAGGACCGGATGGCTTCACGGGTGCCTTCTTCAAAGCGTGCTGGGAAACCATTAAGGAAGATGTTATGGCGGCAATGATCAGTCTATTCAATCTGAATGCACAGGGCTTCGAGTGGCTAAATTCGGCATCCATAATCCTTCTACCAAAAAAAACCGATGCGACAAGAGTCACTGATTTTAGACCCATCAGCTTAGTCCATGCCATTGCAAAGATCTTCTCCAAAGTGTTAGCTAACAGACTTGCCCCTCGACTCAACTCCCTTGTTTCGAACTGCCAGAGCGCTTTTATAAAACACAGAAGCATCCATGATAATTTTCTGTACGTCCAGGGCGCGGTAAAAAGACTACACAAGCATAAGCTTCCGGCTTTGTTCATGAAGCTTGACATCCATAAAGCCTTTGACACGGTGCATTGGGGGTACTTGCTTGAGACTCTTCAGGCTCTGGGCTTCGGACAACGATGGCGTGAGTGGATCTCCATCCTCCTACGTACATCCACTTCGACACCCATCCTGAACGGAAGACGGGGGGCCACTTTTAGCCATGCCAGAGGCGTCCGCCAAGGGGATCCGCTTTCCCCCATGCTTTTCATCCTAGCCATGGACCCGCTTCAACGGTTACTTGACCTGGCAACCCAACAGGGGATACTCACCCCATTACCAATCACGGCGGCAAAATGGAGAACCTCAATGTATGCAGATGACGCGGCCATTTTCGTCAACCCCACGTACGACGATGTGGACGCCGTCAAAATCATCCTGCAGGCTTTTGGCACATTCTCCGGACTTCATATTAACCTACAAAAGAGCTCAGTACATCCTATTGGTTGTGCAAACGTGGACCTAGACCAAGTCCTGGCACCTTTCACCGGCACTAGAGGGGGATTCCCATGCAAATATTTGGGCCTTCAACTACACATTAGAACACTGCAAAGGGTCCACGTGCAACCTCTCATAGACCGTATTGGGCAAAGACTACCCAAATGGAAAGGAAGACTACTAAACAGAGCGGGACGCCTCACTCTTGTAACCTCTGTCCTATCCTCCATGCCAACATACCACCTGACAGTGTTTCCTCTAGCCGCTTGGGCTAAGAAAAAGATAGACAAAATCAGGAGATCTTTCTTGTGGAAGGGGGACGAGAATGCAAATGGCGGCCACTGTCTAGTTAACTGGCAAACGGTTACCAGGCCGAAAGACATGGGAGGGTTAGGGGTCCCGGACCTCGAAAGATTTGGGCGAGCCCTCCGTTTACGATGGCTATGGCAAGATTGGGTGGACGACTCCAAATCTTGGAGCGGCTCAGAGCTTCCATGTACTGAGGATGACCGCCTTCTCTTCAACTCCTCAATCATTATTTCCTTGGGGGATGGTGCAAAGACAAAGTTTTGGCACCACGGTTGGCTCGATGATCAAGCTCCTAAGTACCTAGCCCCCAACTTATTCCGCCTGCTCTCAAGGACAAACCGAACGGTGCAGCAAGAGCTCCGAAACAACAATTGGATGCATAAACTTGGAAGGAAAATCACCTCGCCCATCCACATAGAGGAGTTTGTGTCCCTCTGGATACGCATACAGGATGTGCACCTGCAACAGGGCGTCCAGGACACCATCACCTGGCGTTGGACCAACGATGGGAATTACTCCACCCGATCGGCCTACAGAATACAATTCAGAGGCTTCGCTCCTCCACTTTGGTACGGACTTGATTTGGAAAGCGCATGTGGAGAACAGATGCAAGATCTTCGCATGGATCTTAGTACAAGACAAAATTCTAACGGCACAAAACCTACAAAAAAGAGGGTGGCCTCACCAACAACAGTGCGTGATGTGCAATGGACCTTTAGAGACAAGCCTCCACCTATGCCTTAGTTGCCCTTTTGCAAAGGCGGTTTGGAATCAAATCCTCACGTGGGAAAACTTCACTCAAATCCAACAACAGCAAAATGCAAACCCCACCCATATCAAGTCATGGTGGGAAGACGCGGCGGCAAAAGCGCCAAGAGCGGAGCGTCGTAGGCTTAACGGAGTAGCTATCTACACCTTTTGGAATATATGGAAAGAGAGAAACAGGAGAATTTTCGACAATATGAGTGAAACGGTGCCGCAGGTAGCCGCAAGGATTAAGGAAGACATTGAGCAAAGGAAGAGAGCATTCGATTACATTTAGCTCGCATGCTTAAGGGGGGGGGGGGACTTTAACCTAGTTGACTTTGCTTGTACATAAACTTTCTTATCCCATCTTAATTGAAAGGCAGAGCTCCTGCCAGTACGTTCAAAAAAAAATAAGAAATTGGCCATATGAGTATGAATGATCCTAATTGCCCATTTTAGAAACTTAATAAAAGAGAGAAGGTAAACTGGTATACTTGCCAAACAAGCCTTAATAAGAACTAATCTAGCAGCATATAACAAAAGCTTCCCTCTCCAACCTGCTATCTTCTTAAGCATCTTATCTACCAGAGGTTGAATGTCCTCTCTCCTTAAATTATCATAGTGCAGAGGAATACCTAAATATTTAATAGGAAACTCTCCTAAAGGACAAGAGAAAAAGTGAGAAAGACCATGGGCCTCATAGTCACTCAAATTCATAGAAATGATCTCACTTTTAGGGAAATTGACCCTCATGCCTGAAATCTGCTCAAACCATAAAAGGATACCTTTTAGATTGACTAGATGACTCTCTTCTACATCAGGAACACAATTGTATCATCAGCATATTGGAGTGCTATAATGCCCTCTTCTCTAAAACCTGAAGCTAGACCTTTCACCAAACCAAGGTTTGCCCTCTTCAGGAGCATCTTAGTTAAAACATCATTAACTAAGTTAAACAGCAGAGGGGATAAGGATCCCCTGCCTAAGACCTTTTTCAGTCTTAAAGAAAGAACTTTCCTCACCATTTAAGTAAACTCCAACAAAGCCCTTTTTGACTATTTTCTCTATCCAGCCAATCCAAATTTGATTAAAACCTCTAGATTGAAGTACTTCGAAAAGAAAATCCCAGCAGACCCTATCGTAGGCTTTTTCATAATCTAGTTTTAGAATAGCAACTCTTTCTTTATTACTATGAACACTAACTACACTTTCTATAATATACCTCCCATGTATAAAAACACTTTGGTGAGGTGACACTAGTCTATTCACTACTTTACTTAATCTAAGAGTCAAAACTTTAGAAATTTTTTTGAAACTGCAACTAATAAGGCTGATTGGTCTAAAAATTTTCATGCTCCTAGCACCTTCTTCCTTTGGAATCAAACTAATCATGGCAAAGTTCAACCTATACAGATCCAGTTCCCCACTAAAAAACTCATTGAACATATTCACTAAATCACCTTTAACAAGATCCCAAAATTTATGATAAAACACAAAAGATATCCCATCAGGGCCAGGAGCCCCTTCAGCATAACAAACTAAAAACAGCTTCTTTGATCTCTAACTCAGTAAAGGGAGCTGTAAGCACATTATTTTCTTCCTCAGTAACTTTTTTATTATGACTCCAAAAATCATCAGCTAAATGAATATTAGGTCTACCTTCATTCTTAAAAAGATCTTTGTAGAAATTAACAGCCACCTCCATCATGGCTTTTTGTTCTACAAAAGGCCCCTTAGGCCCATCCAAAATTAAAACATTTTTCTTTCTGTTTCTATGACTTGCCACAGCATGAAAATAAGCAGTGTTCCTGTCCCACTCTAAAACATTCATATCTCTAGATCTTTGTCTAGCCTTGATTTCTTCTAAAGCCCAAATCTTATCCAACACTTTCTCTACACTATGTAACCTTTCTAACTCAGAAGGGGTCAGATCTCTTGACACTCTCTCCATATCAAGGTGATTGTATTCTAAAGATAACTCTACTTTGGTCTTATTGAGTCTAAGAGCCCTCATTCTAAACTGCCACACATCAATACTTTTAGAGGTTGAGCAAGGAGTAGACCAGGCTTTCTGCACTACTTTACAAAAGCTATCTATACTTAACCACCATTTCTCAAACCATCTATCTCATATGCCCATTGATGCGAATATGCGATGGTGACTGCTGTCCGGCAGTTGAGGTGCCATAGCGAGCGCTACACGAGACATCAGGATCTGATTGGTTGGCTTTCAAAATTTATCATGCTAATAATTTGGCAAGCATGATTTTGGTATGTATTTGGTGCTACCGAAACTTGTCAAAGTCTCACATTGGCTTGCCAAATCTATGACAATGTTTTTGTCCAACTTTTGGTTTGCCAAAATCTTTAGCATGATAAATTTTGAATGTCAACCATACTCTACGGATGAGGTACATGTACTTTTCCCATTCGGTCGACTGTCGACGCGTATTCTACCAGCTGGAAGGAAGGTTCGCCACCCACATTTGGCACACCCCGTATGAATAGGACTAGTGTCTCTCTCCTGTCACGGCACGGACTCACCCAATGTCCCAATGCAGGTACAGTACTATGCAAATCTGCCGAATCGTCTCGTCACCTCCGACGACGCACGTGCGATGTGCCAACGATCGTCGCGGCCGGCGGCCCATCAACATCTGATTGCATAACTTTTTTTTTAGTGGAACTGCTTGCATAACTACAAGAAGGAGGGGAGACTCCGGCCGTCCGCACGGCCCAATGCCAAGCTCATGTCAGATGGCCGCCTGGCCCATCCACCTCCACGTCTCTCCGAACCAGACCCGGCAGGAGCAAGTAGCCCGCCGTCAAGCATCCAACCAGTGCAGCAGCTCCACTCCTAAAATCCAATTTAGTCTTAGAAAAATCATGTAAACAACTTTTTTAAATCGGAAAATTATGATATCAGTTTCATATTTTCTCAAAAATTATACTCTACCTTTTGACGCCTACCTTGAAATTATTTAAATATATACAATGCAAAGAGAAAGTGAGGAAAAAGAGAATGCGGAAAGTAGGGACTTTAATTTGGGGTTTCTGCAATTGAGCTTAGAAAACACAATCCTCAAAGCAGAAGAAACGCTCAAATTAAAAGTAAGAGCCCTGACGGCTGTAGCAACACTGTAAGGATAACTCCAGTAGTAAGAGGTAGCTACCAACTCTTAGATACCATTTCATCCTATGTGTTTCACATGTAAGGTGTTCTTTATTCGTATACTTTTCTCCTATCAAGAGAGATAGATAAGCTATGTCTCTCACGCATTGCGATGCGCAAAGATAGCTTATTTTCTCGTAAACTCAAAGATTTTTTATCTCTCCTAAATGTAAGATCTAATACTAACTTAACGCCCATTTAGGAGGAAAAAACAATTTTGTTTCTCAGGAGAATCAGCAAAATCTGATCCAAACGCGTTACTGGCACCTAGTCGAAGCCGAAACGTTTCACTCTCTCTTTGTTAAAACACGGAACGACAAAAAGGCTGGTTTCGCACCGTTTTGGCATCCCACCCAACACACACAAGCCTCCTCTATTTTGGTGGAAATTACCACTCCTGCCACCGCCCCATCCAAGGTCTCCTTTATTCATTCACATCACACATGGGGAACTCCAGCGGGTGGGGTGATCGACGCTGCCATGGAAGAAGCCCAACCCCATGGCTCCGCTAGCCCGACCCCCCTAGCCCGCCACACAAGCACTAGGCGATAGGGCGATTGCTACCATCGCCGAAGAAGCCAACCCCACGGCTCCCTGGCCTTGGTCCCTCCCCTTGCACGCGCGAGCTTCAAGCCGCGTGAGGTAGTCACCGTCATGCTAGCCTCCGAACCCACGTGGGGAAGCAGATCAATGAGCAAGGAGACACTCACCTCAGTGCAAGTGATTTTGCTCTAACCTCATCACATGTCAAGGGCACTTTGGTTTATTCCACCATATTCTTCTCTTTTTTGAATCTGAATTCAGACAACCAGCCAAATGGTTCCAGCAAGTAATTCTATTTCTCATAGAAACGGTTCTCCAGAAAACCTGAATCTAAAATGTTTATATGAGGATTTGGAGCTCTACCAAACAAATTGAGAAATATTTCTCTAGAAAATCTGAATCTAAAATGTTTTTATGAGAATACGGAGCCCTATCAAACGACAAGAGCTGATCATTGGAGATGCTCTAAGACCTACTTCTGGCCTACCGTGACTCCGTGAGTGGCAATGCAAAATGTATTAATTCTCATGAAACTCTATAGCCTAAGTGTCGGGAACCAATACTAGGGTACCCGAAGAGGAGGAGCTAATAACCATCAACGTTAATTCATCCGAGCGGTCAAGAGCACGACTACAACTCTTGTCGACCCCTAGGTACGTGGGCTCCGCCTCGCCCGACCCTTAGGGGAGGACTCCGCCTCGCCCGATCCCTGAGGGCTGGTTCCGCCTCGCCCGGCCTCTAGGGGAGGACTTCGCCTCGCCCGACCCCAAGGCCACGGGATCCACCTCGCCTGGCCTCTGGGGGAGGGCTCCGCCTCGCTCGACCCCTGGGTCTACGCTCCCCCTTGCTCGACCCTTGGGTCTGCGCTCCGCCTCGCCCCGCCTCTGGGGAGGACTCCGCCTTGCCCGACCCCGAGGCCGCGGGCTCCGCCTCACCTGGCCCCTGGGGGAGGACTATGCCTCGCCCGACCTAGAGGCTAGGGGCTCCACCTTGCCCGGCCTCTGGGGGAGGACTCCGCCTCATCCGACCCCTAGGTCTGCGCTCTGCCTCGCCTGACCCTTGGGTCTGCGCTCCGCCTCGCCTGACCCCTGGGTCTGCGCTTCGCTCGCCCAGCCTCTAGGGGAGGACTCCGGCTCGCCCGATCCTAAGGTTGGGGGCTCCGTCTCGCCCGACGAAGACCCATACCGCCGCCAACCACTCTAGTCCAAGCGTATGGGTCTGGGTCAAAGCTCTAATGCTAGGGAAGAGACTGGCACGCCTCGATGTAGCCCGCGAACCACGATAGGCCATACCTAGGGGTTCATGTCAGGAACAGCGTCGGGCATACCGGTATTGTTCTATCGAACAATGTACGAATACTGACGGGTGCGTTAGTTCACCACCACGACTGCCAGGACGGAGTGGAGCGCCATGACCGGTAGATGATGCCTGCATATGGCGCTAGTGATGGACAGGGCCACGACATGGAGCTATCCCTGTTGACGTCTATAAGGTCGGCGGGACCCGCATAGATGAGAAGGACCCGGTGATCCTAGGGGACTTCTTTCTCCTTCTGATTCTCCTCTTCTCCCTCTGCTATAACCCCTACTTTCCCTTGGCCTATAAAAGAGACTGGCATTGGACCTCCTATGCCTCTTACTAGTGCGAGGAATCAGACTGTGGGGACCTAAGCTCGGTGAACCACCGGGCGGCAGCACGGTGCTCTAGCCAAGGTCGTGCCGTGGAGAGGTACACGAGTGAGCTCGAGTGGATTAAGATAGTGGCTTCGACCGATAGCTTATAGTAAGAGCACGTGCACATGGGTGACGTGATCAGGTGGCCTGTCATGACGCGCTTGAATGAAGTGGCAACACCTGAGCGGCCCACTAGCGTCAGCTAGTGGAATAGGGCGAGGCAGGGAAAATGTCCATCGTCGCTGCGTCCGACCCTCGACTCGTCACGTCGGCAAGGCTCTGACTTGAGGACCATGCGGGGTAGGTAGGATGAGGGGTGGGATGAGCACCACTGTCCGTCGCATGACACAGTCAGCAGCCACTGTGCGGCCAGCGGCTAGCCGTGCGAGCGTGGCGTGCAGTGCAACGGCGGGACCAGTCGCAGCCAGCTGGGACCGGCCAATGCCCAGGCCATAGGCGCTGCACGGCATCACCCTGAGCATGCAAGATGGCTAGCGGAAGCAGCCCACAGCGCGCAGGTGATTGTGAATACCTGCCCGAACGGCTGCCCTAGGTGACGTGCACGTGTTTTAAAGCAGTAGCAAAAGTTGCTAACGATCACAGTTGAGGTCCAACTAACTCTCCTATCGTGAAGTCCACCTTGCCAACATCCTAGCAACACCATCGCCAAGACCAGAGAGCAACCAGGGAAGGAGATAGATGGATGCCAATATGAGCTCGTCGCGTTGAACTCCCGTTCACGAACAGAGCGCCAAAACCTAACTGCAACGCGTTCTTGCGATGTTAGAGCAATTTTAGAGTGGACAACATGACATTCAACACAATGCCGACCTACACCCTGCTCGTGTACTCGCCTTGGTGCAACCAACTACACGGAAACATAAAGTTAGTGTTTAGGCATTTTTGTTAGAAATTAAGTGTCAAAATAGCATTGTCTACCACCCTTCATACTTAGAAACGTCAAGGTTTTAGTTAGGACTAAGTAACCATTAACTCTTTTGTCACAATTTTTAATAGCTCTAAACCTTGCTAACCTCAACCAACAAATACTTCATGCCATAGTCCATACCTTATACTAACCTGTAGGAGCAAAATATTTAAGCACCATTTAACTAATTCACTCTATATAATTCACTAAAAATGGTACTTTAAACATAAATTCAAGTGCTCGCCGATTTAACGAAAAGTGCTTATCTTAATGTCAAGTTAGATTTTTGAGCTCCCACAACACTAGTTAACAACATCTATTTTTCAAAAGTTAATGTTGCTTTTCCATCTACTAAACTTGTACTTCAATTTTTATTTAAGTACTAAATACAAGTTATGTTTTATTCTTGTTTATAGAGATTGCTTTTCATGCCAAACAATTAAAACTACTTTTCTTATTTTCTTGTTAGAATTTTCATTATTGCATTTGAGTAACTAACTTACTATATTTATAGATCTACCTCACAGGCCATAACCCCAGTGCTTAGTGAGCTCTTAACACCAGAGGTGTTACAGCGGCCACCCGCGACCGAAGACTACCCTCCTCCTCGGCAAGGGGAGTCACCCTGGCCACCCTTTGCTGGGCGGCAGCAAGCTGAGCGGTCACCTCCCTGCGCAGTCATGCCTCCTCGACAAGGCGGTCCTAGATTTCCTTATGCTCACGAAGGAACCGAGACTTCTCCCGGCTGTGAGCGATAAGGGACTGAAAGGAGACGATGGTCAGAACACAAAAAACACACAGAGAAAGAAAAGGGTGAGAAGCAGGGTCAAGCGAATAACTAGCCGGAGGGAATGATAACCTCATGCAAGGCACCTATGGCGTGGTCCAGGGCTTCGAGCACAGAGGCGATCCCCACATCAAGGCTCTCCCACTCCATGCTCTCAGCGGCGTCATCGAGAGTAAAGAGCGTCGACGTTGGATCCTCCAGACTCGCCCATCGAAGCATGGGCTCTTTCCACGTAGGCGAGTCACTGCCCATAAGCGTCAGGGCTAGGGATGGCTCCGCATCGGCCCTGATCACCGCCAACCCTCCTTGACATGACATCCCTGCCGGGATGCTACCTCCGGCGATGGAAGGGGTCAGGGGTACGGACGCTGACTCCGCTCCCAGCACCATGACCTCTGGGGACCCGTCAGCCGTGGCCCCCTCCATCCGGCCCATGCCAGACTCCGTCACCTAGGCCAGCGATGGCGCGGGTCACGCCAGTTCCTTAGGCTCGCCATGATAGCACCCAGCTGTGGCTCGCCTATCACAGCCACCGCCACCTTCGCCTACTTTGGTGGGGTCCTAACTGGCTGCGTCGCGCCTGCCACGGTCAGCGCCACAAACGCAGTCAGTAGCCCCATCCGCCCTATCATCGGCAGTGGTATCGCCGCCATTGCCGGCCGTTCCGCGACCTCCGAAGGTGCCCCTTATGCCCCCACGTCCTCCCGTCCCATCGAGGGTACGGGCGCCACCATGGGCGGCGTCTGACCGACCAGCAACACAGCTGCACTAGCGCCGCTCCCGCTCGGAACAGGTGCGATGCCAGCCAATGGCTACCACTTTGCTTGAAGGGCGACGCTCTTCTTTGACACCAGCGCCAAAGGATTATGCTGCCTCCCGATGCTGCAAAACACAAAAAGCATAAGTCACGATGAAATCCGACCAAAATAGGGAAAACAGAGGAACTGATGACTCACCTCAGCGCCATCAGATGGCAGATACATTTGGGGGGTGAACCCCCAGACCTCTGCTCCACCTCGTTGGGGCGAGGCTGTTTAGAGCGCACCCCCTGCTCCTAGGCAGAGGGGCTCGCTCCCCTTGGATCTTGGGGCGCGATAGCGGAGCCACCTGCCTCCACCAGCACCTCAGGTGTGGCTACCGAGCCACTCATCCCTCTTGGCTCCTGGGGTAGGCCGACGGTACATCCTGTCTCCATG
Source organism: Miscanthus floridulus (assembly GCF_019320115.1). Taxonomy (NCBI): domain Eukaryota; kingdom Viridiplantae; phylum Streptophyta; class Magnoliopsida; order Poales; family Poaceae; genus Miscanthus; species Miscanthus floridulus. The sequence continues at coordinate 34,742,869 of NC_089591.1, read as the reverse complement.
GGCTCCCCAGACGTACCCTACCCTCCGTGGAATGGGAAGGGTGCCGACCCCTGCAAGGACGAACCGATACCTGTCAGCACATCCTTGTTCTCTAGGTCATCCCACTCGATGTCGTCGACTACCTCATCGTCATCTCCATCATCATCATCGTCATCACTGTCAGTGTCCTCCCCTCGCTCCTGCGCCTACAGCTTTTGCTGTTTCTTCTTCCTCTTGTCCTCCTTCGCCTTCCTTAGCCACTCGCCCTCGACGTGATTCGTCGCCCTCATGGATGAATCCCTCGACAATGGAGGCGGGTGATCCATGAAGACGAGGTCCCTTGGCTGGTCTCGCCCCTCTCAAGGTTAGTATCAAGAGGTCGGGAAATCAATCAAAGAGGAGTCATAAGGAGGGGAAACTTACAAAGATGATGTGGCCTAGTTCCGACCACATCGAAGGATGCCTCGGCACTGGGTAAACGAAATCGAGGGGGCACCTGCGCTGTCCCACGAGGGCTCCATTGCCTCCTTAATGCGTTGCATGATCTTAGAGTTGGGGAGCACCCCCTCGGCGAGTGCCATCGCGTACAGCGGTAGCACGCGCATCACCAATGGCGCCACCCTCCTTGCATGGTAGGCCCCTATGATGCCCAACCCCTTTAGGCCACTCTCCTTCAAGATCTAGATGGCGGTGATGTGGTCCTGAATCTTCTTCTTGTCCTTCTCTAAGACACTCCACTTCCTCCACGACTCTGGGGCCACTTCGATCAGGTGCCCGGTGAACTTCGATAGAGGGGCATGGCGTCATTCTTGAGGTAGAACCACTGTGAATGCCACCCCTTGTTAGATGTTGATAGCCGCATCGACGGGTACTCGCCGACCTAATTGTTCTAGAGGTGAATGCCGGCGCACCCCATCGATGTGTGCAGTTCCTGCCTGCCACTCTTCTCCCTCTTCTTCTAGAGGATGATGGAGAAGAAGTGCCTCCACAGATCAAAGTGGGGACTGATCCCCAGGAATCCCTTGCACAGGGCGACAAACACCACCATATGCTGGATCCCATTGGGATTGAGGTGATGTAGCTCAATCTTGTAGTAATGCAGTAGCCCCCGAAGAAATCTATGGGCAGGGGTTGTGAACCCATGCTCATGGAAGTGGGCGAACGACACCACATAGCCATCGGGCGGCGACGACAGTTCCTCCTCGCCGGGCAGCAGCCACTCCTCGGCCGAGGTTCGTGCACGGAGAAGACCGCGATGGACGAGACCTTCCATGCGCTAGAAGGTGATGTTAGAGCGGCACCACGGATCCATTGGAGGTGGGGGCGGTTGGATGTGAGCTCGACGGCGTTGGGGATATGGATGCAAGGAACCCTAGGTGATTGGTGGTGGTGGTCATGGCTGCGGAGGCAAGGATATAGGGTATAGAACCATGGGGGCAAACCCTTTGGTTTTATAGGGGTGACGGATGCGAGGAAACCAACTGTTTGCTAGGATCTCTGTGCCCACCATGATCTGCCGCAACGTCCCGCCATGGGAAGTGCACACGCAATCTCTGTCCGTCCCCTTGGAAAACTTGCTGGACATTTTGCCTCTTCGGACAGGCCACAACTCATCACAAGTATGAGAAATACGGATCAAACAACACCTCTATGGCCCGCCTAGGCCTAGGAGTTCGAAGGTCGGCCCATCAACAGATTTGACAACCGCTCTAGGCACCCTTAGAGTAAGGGATGGAAAGTGATGGGCCCGTAAGCGGCCAACACCTAGGCGCATGAGCGCCATGGACATCCTGGCTCACGGTCAAGTCTTGGCCGGTCACGATCCATGGTGTTTCCTCAAAGAAAGGCGCATAGCCCTCGGGACCACTCGAATAGACCCAAGACCTATACGGATCGACCGCCAAGAATCTAGAGTTGATCACTAAGCTGGCCCTGGCTGAATCCCCACGAATAGGATGCCGGGATCCCACTCAAACTAGCCAGCTAACAACCCACCAAATCTCATGGCCATACCCACAAAGGGTCTGACCTCGACGAGAGGGAATCACCATCCCCGGGACATGCCATGGGCCACAAAAGAAGGCCAGGGCCCTCAGAGTCCTCCCATTTGGAAGAACCTCTGAAGGAGTATTCTACTCCTTCACAGGCTCAGGGCTACTATCGGGGACCAATACAAGGGTACCCAAAGAGGAGGAGCTAATAACCATCAACATTAATTCATCCAAGCAGTCAAGAGCGTGACTATAGCTCTTGCCGACCCCTAGGTATGCATGCTCCACCTTGCCCGACCCTTAGGGGAGGACTCTGCCTTGCCCGATCCCTAAGGGCTGGCTCTACCTCACCCGGCCTCTGGGGGAGGACTCCACCTTGCCCGACCCCTGGGTCTATGCTCTGCCTCGCTCGACCCTTGGGTCTGCGCTCTGCCTCGCCTGACCTCGAGGCCACGGGCTCTGCCTCGCTCGACCTCTTGGGGGGATTCCACCTCGCCCGACCCTGAGGTCGCGGGCTCTACCTCGCCCGGCCCCTAGGGAGGACTCCGCCTCACTCAACCCCTGAGTCTACGCTCCGCCTCGCCCAACCCTTGGGTCTGCGCTCTGCCTCACCTGGCCTCTCAAAGAGGACTCCGCCTTGCCCGACCCCCTGGGTCTATGCTTCGCCTCGCCCAGCCTCTGGGGGAGGACTGCGCCTCGCCCGACCCCGAGGCTAGGGGCTCCGCTCGACGAAGACCCATACCACCGCCAACCAATCCAAGTCCAAGCGTATGGGTTTGGGTTAAAGCTCTGACACCATGGAAGAGACTGGCACGCCACGACATAGCTCGCGACCCTCGACGGGCCATACCTAGGGGTTCATGTCAGGAACAGCGTCGGGCGTAGCAGTATTGTTCTACCAAAGCCCTGTACGAACACTGACAGGTGAGTCAGTTCACCATGATGACTTAATGGAGACGGAGATCCTAATCTTCTGTCAGGTAGAGGTAACTATCGTTGTGGTGGAGAATGACACACTGATCTGGCTTCAGATCAAAAGATTGAACCCTGCAATCTTAGCACCATAACTCCTTTGGTTATCAACCAAGACACGGATTCGGTTGACCTCGCCAAGAAGGCTAATCCCTGCCTGCGCAATGAAGAACACAAGCAAGAACAAGAAAGAACGCAACCAAATTGTAGATGAATGATTAATCTCATAAAGTTGAGGTCTCACAAACCGATGAACGGTGAAACTATTCTTGATAGATTAATCTAAGCAAAACCCGAACCCTAATGGAGGGGCGGCGGCTGTTTATGAAGACTCTAGGGTCGTGCAAGACCCCTGGACGCGCCCCTAATGGCCCAAACTCGATACATGGTCCAACGGACCAAAAGACGGCATCGCAGCACCCTGGCAGATTCTGGATGCTGACTTGTTTTGACGATTCCTGTTGATTCCGAACTAGATTTTAATGTGAAACCACTTGTATTGGCTTCCTTATCAAATTAGCTTTCCATCCATATGTGGATCATCGAAAACGGAGTCCAGATGCGTCCTGGGTGACCAGTTTAAGGCAGACTGGTCCTAGAGGCCAAGGCAGACTCGAATTCTTGTTGGACTAGGGTCTCCTGGCTTGTGTTGGACGTCCTTGCTGGTCATCATCACCTCCACCACTTCCTCTAAGTCGTTCATGACCCTCTCCAATGTTCCTAAGCAAGATAACATCATTAAGTAGTAGTCTATTCTCAAAAGTATGAAAAGTATCGCTTAAGAACGAGCTTACCTCTAAATTGAGTTGTCGCTTTTCGAGCCCGGGTCATTGGACCTTGCATGATGGTTGGAGGAATCAGCGGGTACCTTTGAAAAAGTGATGTCCTCATCATCCTACCCCTCTTGAATTGGAGTCATCCTCGACTCAAGCTCATCTTCTTCTCCCAAATAAGGTTTCAAATCTGCAATGTTAAAGGTGGGACTAACCCCGAACTCGGGTGGCAATTCAAGTTTGTAGGCATTATCATTTATTTTCTCATTGATCTTATAAGGACCAGCTACTCTTGGCATTAATTTAGACTTACGCAGCTCTAGAAATCTATCTTTTCTCAAATATAACCAAACCAAATCATCCAGTTCAAGTTTAATCTCTTTTCTACCTTTACTACCAGTAATTCTATACTTTTCATTCATTCTTTCAATATTTGCTTTCGTTGTTTCGTGCAACTTACGAATAAAATCAGCACGCTCTCTAGCATCACTATGTATTCTCTCAGTGGTAGGTAAAGGCAAAAGATCAATAGGAGCACGGGGGTTAAAACCATACACTACCTGAAAAGGACTTACCTTGGTGGTGGAATGTTCCGCCCTGTTATATGCAAACTCCACATGCGGCAAACACTCTTCCCACATCTTCAAATTATGCTTCAAAATGGCTCTCAACATGGTGGACAATGTTCGATTCACAACCTCAGTTTGCCCATCAGTTGGGGATGATATGTTGTAGAAAACAGTAGCTTGGTCCCCAATTTATTCCACAGCATGCGCCAAAAATGACTCAAGAATTTTGCATCGCGATCTAAAACAATAGTAGAAGGCATACCATGCAAGCGAACGATTTCTTGAAAGAAAAGATCAGCAATATGAACAGCATCGTCGCTCTTATGATAAGGAATAAAATGTGCCATCTTAGAAAAATGATCAACCACCACAAAAATACTATCCCTCTCCCCTCTTAGTACTTGGCAATCCCAACACAAAATCCATAGATATATCTGCCCAAGGAGTAGAAGGAACAGGAAGAGGCATATACAAACCATGCGGGTTCAACCGCGACTTAGCTTTTTGACATGTGGCACACCGAGCCACGTACCGCTCTACATCTCGCCTCATCCTTGGCCAAAAGAAGTGTGTGGATAGCACCTCCTCCGTCTTCTTGGCACCAAAATGTCCCATCAATCCATCTCCATGTGCCTCCTACAACAACAAAAGACAAACAGAACCAACTGGAATGCATAGGCGGTTAGCTCTAAAAAAAACCCATCGCTGATCATAAACTTATTCCATGTGCAGTCTCTCTCTACAATTAAGCAACACATTCCTTAAAATCAGGATCAAACTGCATATTGTTCTTTAATAGATTGAAGACCAAAAATCTAGGCAATCAAGTTGGGACAGCAATGTATATCTTCTAGACAAAGCATCAGCAATCACATTATCCTTCCCTTTCTTGTGTTTGATAATATAAGGAAAAGATTCAATAAATTCTACCCATTTAGCATGCCTACGATTCAGATTATTTTGAGAGCGAAGATACTTAAGCGATTCATGATCATAATGAATAATAAATTCTTTAGGCCACTAAATAATGACGCCACGTCTCTAAAGAACGAACAAGTGCATACAATTCTTTATCATATGTGGAATAATTAAGAATAGGACCATGCAATTTTTCACTAAAGTAAGCAACTGATTTACCATCTTGCATCAAAACACCACCAATGCCAACTCCACTAGCATCACATTCTAGCTCAAAAGTCTTACCAAAATTTGGAAGTTACAGCAATGGTGCGTGTGTAAGCTTGTCCTTCAAAGTGTTAAAGGACTCCTCTTGTGCCTCTCCCCAATGAAACACCACTCCTTTCTTCGTCAACTCATGCAATGGGGCAGCAATGGTGCTGAAATCTTTGACGAAATGGCGGTAAAATCCTGCAAGACCAAGAAAACTCCTCACCTATGTGACAGTTTGGGGAACCGGCCAGCTCTTTATGGCTTCAATTTTATCTCGTCCACCTCAATTTCCTATGGAGTTACAACATAGCCAAGAAAAGAAACTCGATTCATGCAAAAGATGCACTTCTCAAGGATTACCAAATAGACGTGCATCACGTAAAGCATTAAAAACAGCACTGTAAGTGATCCATATGTTCATCAAAAGACTTGCTGTAAATCAATATATCATCAAAGTAAACTACCACAAAATGTCCAATAAAAGCTCTTAAAACCTCATTCATTAAGCGCATGAAAGTGCTAGGTGCATTTGTTAAACCAAAAGGTATTACTAACCACTCATACAACCCGAATTTGGTTTTAAACGCAATTTTCCATTAATCTCCAAGTTTCATTCTAATTTGGTGGTAGTCACTTCGCAAGTCAATCTTAGTGAAAATTATAGAACCACACAACTCATCTAGCATATCGTCTAGCCTAGGAATAGGATGATGATACCGAATAGTAATATTATTGATGGCTCTACAATCAACACACATACGCCAAGTTCCATCTTTCTTAGGAATTAAAAGTACAAGAACAGCACAAGGACTAAGGCTTTCACTGTACATACCAACGGTCCAAAAGATCTTGGACTTGCCGCTGAATTTCCTTAGTCTCCTCAGGATTCGGTTCGATAGGCAGCTCAGTTGGGTAAGGTTGCTCCCAGAATCAAATCGATTTGATGCTCTATCCCTCTCATAGGTGGCAGCCCCAGGGGTATCTCAGCTGGAAAAATGTCCTCATACTCCTGCAAAAGGTTAGTGACAGCAGAAGGTACCGAGCTAACAATATCATCAAGCGAAAACATAGCTCGTTTGCATACCAAAGCATAGCAAATATCATCATCAGAAATTTCAGCAAAGTCATATTTTGTTGCAAGCATAACACCACCCTTTAATTTAATCCCCTCAGCCTTAGAAATAGATGTAGACTTATCCTTTTTAGGTGGGAAAATAGAATTAGCAACTTGCTGATTTTTAGATTGAACATCATTGAAACTAGCAGCGCGTTCTCTATCAGCTTATACAATTTGAGCAGGAGTCAAAGGTACCAAAGTAATTTTCTTTCCTTTATGCACAAAGTGTATTTATTACTTCTATCATGGTGTGTAGTATCATTATCATGTTCCCAAGGATGACCCAATAAGAGTGAACAAGCTTGCATAGATACCACATCACAATCAACAGAATCAGCATAAGAACCAATGGAAAATAAAACTCTAAGTTTGTGTTACCTTTGCTTTACCAGAATCATTTAGCCACTGAATATGGTATGGACGTGGGTGTGGGCATGTGGTCAAGCCAAGCTTCTTGACCAAATCAGAACTCACCAAATTGTTGCAGCTACCTCCATCAATAATGACACGTGCTCGATGGTCGCTGATGATGAAGAAAATCTAGAACAAGTTATGGCGTTGTAGCTTCTCAGGTTGCTGGACTTGTGAGCTGAGCACCCACTATACAATGATGCTCCTATAGGACATCGTGGCCTCATCACCAAGGACTTCGCCGTCGTCCTCATCTGCATCATGGTCTTCTTCATCCTCAATGTTAGAGGTGCTGATGTAACTATCTTTTGTAGCAATATATACCCGCTGACTTGGGCAGTCCTTCTACACATGGCCAATGCCATGGCAGCGGTGGCACTGAATACCCGAAGTGCGTCCCGTCGATGCAACGGATGAGGAACTCTTGGTAGGCACCTGCAAAGAATTTTCACCTGAATCTGAAGGTCGTGCAGGGAGGTGCCTTAGGTGTAGCAGGAAACTCTAGAGGCTGCTAGTCGCTTGCTTGCTGGTGGAGGCGCCCAAAAAGTGGTTGGCTTGGTTAGCCCCGAAGATGGTGCCGAGCATGGCAGTGTATGTGCTGGTGCTGACCTTGCTCTTGCTCTGCTGTTCACGCCCCTGCAATTCCTTTTCTACAAGCATAGCAAACTGAAACAACTGGTTGACAGTGTTAAATTCTTTATAATCAACAATGTCCTGAATCTCACGTCTTAAACCTGAATAAAAACGACAAATAGCATCTTCGTTTCCCTCCACAACACTACAACGCATCAATCCCTTTTGGAGCTCACCATAGTAATCCTGTACAGATTTATCTCCTTGTTCTAAACGCATCAATTTCTTACGCAAGTCTCTATGATAAGAAGGAGGAACAAAACGATCACGCATAGCTACCTTAAGTTCTTCCCACGTATCAGGTAAAGCATTCTGTGCAGCTAGCCCATTCCACCAAATAATGGCAAAATTCCTTAAACTCACTAGTAGCTTGTCTAACGCTATGCTGCTCAGGTACAAGGTGGGCACTAAACTTTTGTTCTACCATCATCTCCCAATCAAGATATCCCTCAGCATCATAATGACCCGAAAAAGATGGTATTGTGAACTTAATCTTAGCATAAGGATCATCGGGCACACGGTGATTATTACCTTGACGTGGTGGTGGTGGACACCACCCATACCTGTCGTGTTGCGGCGAAGACTGTTGTCGTAATCTCTCTTGTCAGAAAAGCTGCTCGACCTATGTTCTCGTTGGCATCATACACCAGTGTCTTGACCATCGGTGTTGCTGTCGGAGACGTCGTTGTTGCCCGCCATAAAGGTTTCCAACTCAGTACCTTGTCGGTTAGCGTGGAAATTAGCTTGTTCAATCTCTCCATGCTATTGCCAATGTTGAGTTCAGTGAGTGCAGTCAGTGACGGCCTTCTGACGGCCTCATTCATCCTTTTTTAGGCATCCTCTATAATAGCTTGTAGTTGCTCTTGGCTGACACACTCGCTGAAACCCTTAGGATTGTTATCTCCAGTCTGTTCACCTCCTGCCATTGAAAACACAAAAACAGAAACAAATAGATGAAAGTTATCCCTACCAAATGACTACATGGTTGTAGTGGTGTCACTTTTCACAACAAGTGGAAGCGTCTTACCAAGCTCTTACAAAGTTCTTACCAACACAAGCAGTGGGCGGTACAACCGGCGGCTGGTTCATGATACCTATGAGGCAGTGGTACCGAGATTGCAAGGCCCTTTGTCTGTACTGATCTGAAGAGTTTGTGGAGCTTGGAAGGTACACAAAGAGTAATATGTATATCTAGCACACAAGTCAGTAACAGAAAAGTAATGCTGAATTATAGTCCAAAGTACTTGTTCTCGTTGCTGGTCTAAAATATTCCAAGTACCAGGTGTGTGACAAAAGTATGGTGGAACGCAAGCTGACAGGTGTGTGAAAAATAAGTATAGTGGATGGAAATAGCAACACAAACAAGGAACCAGACAACACACGCAAACACAGCTCACTTTGGTCTTCTCTATGTGCTTCTCTAGATATTGTTCATCTTTTGCCCTTCTCTTTTTTTTATTTTTTGGGTTGTCGTTGTTTTTTTAGGAAATTTTGACTTTTTATTTTATTTTTTTGATATTTTTCCTTTACTTAGGAGCACAAAAGAAGTAACCACAGAAAATATGAGCTCAAACAAGTGTAAGACGTGGCCTGTGGAATTTTCAGAAAACTTGCTCAAAATCGACAAAAACCTTGTGACCACGAAAAGAGGATCTTGTGACCCCTTTTTGACCAATCTAAAATTTTCAAACCCCGGTGTTGCCGGGGATGGACGGATCTAAAATTTTTTTCTGATTGATTTTCTGATCGATTTGCGAAAACTAGACCAGTTTTAAGAATTGGCTTCGAATTAGAGGACAAAACGGGAACAATGTGCGCAAAACTGGTCACAACAGCAAAGATTTGATGGAAACGATGGGAGAAAACACACGAACTGGACTCAAACACGACCTAACCAGCAATAAGACCTCGACCAGGACACAAACTCAACACGACGGACTCTGAAACTGAAATATGCAAAAGCTATGGCGCGGAAGGTTCTCGGACAGGAAAAACGAGTATGGCACTGGACTATGGGACGAATGCGAAACACTCAAACTAGGAAATAAATGTAAACCTAACGGTATACCTTAGCTCTGATTACCACTTAATGGAGATGGGATCCTGATCTTTCGTCAGGTAGAGGTAACTATCGTTGTGGCAGAGAATGACACACCGATCCGGCTTCAGATTGAAAGATCAAACCCTGTAATCTTAGCACCACAACTCCTCTGGTTATCAACCAAGACACGGATCCAGTTGACCTCGCTAAGAAGGCTAATCCCTGCCTGCGCAACGAAGAACACAAGCAAGAATAAGAAAGAACGCAACCAAATTATAGATGAATGATTAATCTCACGAAGTTGGGGTCTCATAAACCGATGAACAGCGAAACTGTTCTTGACAGATTAATGTAAGCAAAACCTAAACCCTAATGGAGGGACGGCGGTTGTTTATGAAGACTTTAGGGTCGTGCAAGACCCCTGGACGCGCCCCTAATGGCCCAAACTCGATACATGGTCCAACGGACCAAAAAATGGTGCCGCAGCACCCTGGCAGATTCTGGACACTGACTTGTTTCGATGATTTCCGTTGATTACGAATAGCTTTTGATGTGAAACCACTTGTATTGGCTTTCTTATCAAATTAGCTTTCCATCCATATGTGGATCATCGAAAACGGAGTTCGGATGCGTCCTGGGTGACCAGTTTAAGGCAGACTGGTCCTGGAGGCCGAGACAGACTCGAATTCTTGTTGGACTGGGCCTCCGGCTTGTGTTGAACGTCCTTGCTGGTCATCATCACCTCCACCACTTCCTCTAAGTCCTTCATGACCCTCTCCAATGTTTCTAAGCAAGATAACATCATTAGGTAGTAGTCTATTATCAAAAGTATGAAAAGTATCGCTTAAGAACGAGCTCGCCTCTAAATTGAGTTGTCGCTTTCGAGCCCAGGGTCATTGGACCTTGCATGACGGTTGGAGGATCAGCGGGTACCTCTGAAAAAGTGATGTCCTTCATCACGACTGCCAGGACGGAGTGGAGCGCCTATGACCGGCAGACGATGCCTGCACATGGTGCTAGTGACGGATAGGGCCGCGACGTGGAGCTATCCCTATTGACGTCTACTAGGGTCGGTGGGACCCGCATAGAAGAGAGAAGGACCCGTCGAATATTGGGGGACTTCTTTCTCCTTCTGATTCTCCTCTTCTCCCTCTACTTGTAACCTCTGCTTTTCCTTTGCCTATAAAAGGGAAAGCAGGGCATCCCTATTATGGGGCATCGAACGAACGATCGCAACACATCCGCATCCAAACTTGACTCGACTCGACTCGAATCAGAGCTCACCACTACACACCACCAGAGACTTAGGACCAGTCCCTCCCTCGACCGTTTGTAACCCCTACTATGAACTTTCAGTGCTAGTAACCCGAGCAATAGCAACGAACTGGACGTAGGGACATTCTGCCCGAACCAGTATAAACCTTGTGTCCTTTTAGCACACCTTCCGAGCCAAATGCGCGATAATATAAATTTACTTGTTGGTGGCAACTCAAAACACCGACACTAAGAGGGCTTTAACATCCACATATTGCTCAATAAAAAGAAAGAATTATTGTATAGGAATCTGCACATAAATAAGCCTATGTTGCATCCTTTGTATTTGTATGCTATTTTTAAAACAACAATGCTACCATTAAGACGTTCGGTCAGATGCCTCACTCCACTCACTACCGCATGCGTCGCTCACCTAATAAAAAACCAAATCAACTTTTGCACGCCTCTGCTCTGCTCTGCTTCGCTCCCACACGCAGCGCTCTTCTTCGCTCCCGCATGCGGCGCTCGACTGCCAGCCCCACCAGATGCAGCACGCGGCTGCCCACAAGCATCGCCGGGCTGCTGCCTCAGGTGAACTCCATATGCCGACGAGCCTCCATTCTTCAAGCAGCAAGGAGATGTTTGCGTTGAAACTATATGTTGCAAGCATCCTGTTTTAAATGTTTCAGATGTATTTTGCAAGTGTTTCAGAGGTATGTTGCAAAGTGTAGATCGGGATATTGCACATGTTACAATGGTTGTACACGTATGTTGCAAGCTTCTGTTCTCAATGTTTTATCTGTTTTTTTCGACGTATGTTACAAGTGTGTTTACCTCGATGTTGCATATGCTTTTCACACATATGATACAAGTGTTTTATGCTGATGTTGCATATGTTTCAATAGTTTTCAAGTGTTTTATGTGTTTTGCAAGTATTCCAGACACATATTTCATTTGTTTCACACGTATGTTGCAATTGTTGTATCTGGATGTTTCAAAAACTAGATTGAGTGTTGCATATCTATCCTCGCCTTTCTGCTGTCTCGCCTCGGTGTCAGACGCGGGAAGGCGAAGGTGGTCCCCACTGGCACGGGCAGGCCCCCACGTGCTTGCGGGCGAGCGTAGTAAGCGAGACGTGGATGGGTAGGTGCAGGATGCGAAACAGGGGGCAGCAGCGCGGCCGGCCAAAGGGGGGACAGTGTCCAAAGTCCGGGCGCTAGCCACGTCCTTTCTAAAATACTATAATTAATAAAGGCTTCAACTTTTTTCTAAAAAGAAAGTACATACCCCTGTTTGCTTGTGATCTCGGAACAGCACCTGGCCAAGCAGCTCTCAGAGCCTCTTCAACGTGCCTGAGCAAGGAACCCAGGGCCAGGTCCTCGAGTTGGATCCCAAAATTTCCGATTGATTCCTGAACCCGAATCCCAAACTTTCTGATTGATTCTAGAACCGGTGTCCACACGCTGGAACAAGCACATAGCGCCGTACATAGCGCTGTCACTGAAGACATATCAGGGGCAAATGGATGTGAAGCTGGCCCACTTAGATCAGTGCTAGCCAAGCCGACATTTTTTTCCGACAGAACAACAAAAGACACTGCTTAAACAGGCAGAGGGGAAGACCTCAAAGGACGAATGTGACAGAATGGGTTCCAACTAGTCCTTCACCGTTGCAAAATTTTCCGAGGATTTACAGGCACGACTCATACACATCCAGAACAAGCATCCTTCTCCCTCCGTTTCCCCCCAACGTTCCTTTTTCTTTTGTTTTACACCTACAAATGTACACCTAACAAACACGGGAAAGGGGAAACCCAATTGTCTTCATCCTCACCACACAAAGGCAAAAACAGTCAGACAGCACGCACAGGCGAAACAGTCCTTGGTGACCGACGCTACCCACCTCCGGTCGGAGAATCCAGGCTCCCCTGAGCAGCTCGCCGCTTCTCCCGCCAGTTCTCGCCCCACATCTTTGCCTCGGCCACCATTCGCTCCCTGTCCTGGCCCCTGTTAGCGGCCCCTGGGATCTGCTCTCTGGGGGAGTCGGCCCGGTCCTTGCTCGGCGACCTGTGGCCAGAGCTGCCTGCATCGTCATTCTTGGAAAGCACCCTTCCACTGTCAGCAACCTGGTTCCGCTGGTCGCTGCTGCCTGCTTTCTTGGATGTGTGCGCCAAGCTAGGATCATAAATCTGGTTTGCAAGGTATGACAGAGCGGTCACAACGTCGGCAATGAGTGGGCGCGATGCAGCCTCTGACTGGATGCACATTGATGCCACCGCAAGCGCCTGGTAAAGCCCCCGTGTAGGGAATCGCCCCTCCAGGCCCGGGTCAGCCATCTTTGGGAGCTTCCGCCTGTCATTGAAAAGGGGCCGTGCCTGCCAATAAAGAATCAACTTCATTACATTGTCATCAATCAACTGAAAAAGGCATATGGAAGATCATAATCATTGACCATCATAGAAGGATGGCTAATGTTCATTCTCTTCCAAGACGTAATATGTGCTTGTATGCATATATTTATCTAAGCAACCAGATATTATTTGAGACTGTAAGCAGGATGTATTGCATTGAGCCTCTTGGGCAGTATATAATACAGAGATTTGAGGCGCAATTCACCTCCCTGGATACATATACCAATATCTGATTACAATCCTAACTACCAAATATACTCGTTACATTTTTTAAGAAAACTAAAGGTAGAACTTCAGACTGCATTTCTAGAGTCTAACATAGTTTTCTATCACAATCAGATCCAACAGTTTAACATCGAAATGAAGAGCTATCACAATCATAGAACTTATGCCTAATCATATAAAAGACTGATTATTCTTATACACCTCCTAGATTCAGTTTCAGTTCCAGTTCAAGTTCCATATCAAAATTAGATACACTTTCCAAACAAATCCTTGGAAGGCCAACATCAACAAAGAAAATACTGGTTACCCAACAGTTTAGCGTATTCAACAAATGATTCATGAACAGTTTGAACAAACTTACCCATGACACAAGGTTTTGCTCTGACGCTGGTCTGGTGCTGTCAATGGCCTTCCGGCCAGTAATCAACTCAAGCAAGACAACTCCAAAGCTGTAAACATCTGACTTAACTGTAAGTTGTCCTGTCATAGCATATTCTGGGGCACAATAGCCATATGTTCCCATAACACGCGTTGAGACATGAGACTTGTCACCAACAGGACCCAACTTAGCAAGACCGAAGTCTGATAGCTTTGGATGGAAGCTCTCACCCAATAGAATATTTGATGACTTGAAATCCCTGTAAATAACTGGTGGCTGTGCCTTGTCATGCAGGTACTCCAGCCCTTTAGCAGCACCTGCAGCAATTTTCATCCTAGTGTTCCAATCCAAGGGCTCCTTGTCAGGAGGGAGATCTGCATTAAGTGCTAAGTTGATTCAGAGATAGAAAATATACCACTGCTGATAGTACTACAACACTTAACTGCAACAAAGTCAAAGTGCTTATAATATGAATGAATTTCTCAGCAGATTTTGTAGAAACTGCAGATCTGCACAACGAATACTTCAAACATTGGCAGATTATTGGTTCCTGTTCCCAATATTGACCCAAAAGAAAATGTTTCTAGTGCACAGTTGCCACTACACTCTTGGGAACATCTGACATGAGTATATGACAAAGTTCAAATATGACCTTTCCGGGCACAATATTGGTAGACCACACCAAGTTCACAAGAAATCTTAATTGGGTTACTGTTGATTTGGTGATCTATTTCTTTCCTAGGCTCCAATAACTGCCATGACAGAACTGCTATAAATACTGTATTCTTATGTAACAGGAGGCGCCTTCTGTCTGTCAACTAAGTAATTATACATGACCTTTTTATCTGAGTAATCAAATTAATTATCACGTAAGTGTAACACAGCAGTAATTGTATTCCAATCCAAGGAATTATAAAGGGGGAAATGAAATAAGCAACAAAAATGAACCTAAACAAAGGTAATTTTTCGAACACATTTTCAGTCACATGAAGAATAAGGATATGCCATCGGTAGTATAATCATATATAAGTGAACAATTTTTGAAGTTTTAACTCCAAATCTGTAAACAAATTCCACAGAAAAATGATATAATTCCCTTATTTACTCTGTTTAGAGATTTCCCTAGAAAGGTACAATAAATAGTTGCAACTCTATGAGTCTCTCCAAACTTCAATCTCTATTTCTCTATTTAGAGAGATCCCATGAATATTCTCTTTATATATCCCGTCTCTCCAACGGACTCTCTCAGTTTCATTCTCTATACTCCAATGGTTTATCAAATTTTCCTTCTATGAAAAAATCATAAGAGAACTACCATGTATTGAATTTAGAGAATGATACAACCTCTCCATTAGTGGAGAGCGAGAAGGGTGGTTTTGGAGAGCGGAAGAGATGGAGAGTGGTTAAGAGATTCTATTGGAACCTGATTTTTTTTGTTTGTTTTATAAATTGTGATAAAGAGCCATGTAGAAAACCTCTCAAATGGTTGATGTAAACGAGCTACTACTGCACTTAATTCTACTGTGCCTGTAATCAAGATGCAAATATGAAAAGTACACCCAAATAAGGTAACGATGGAAATTAGGAAGGCACGGCCATGATTGACTATTGAAAAAAAAAACTATTGGCTACTGGGTACATTATGTTCTGCTGCATGGACAAAAGGACATGGGAGAAAAGTGTCTCACAATCATGGAAATATGCATTAATGCACATGGACAAAATGAAACACATTGGCAGAAAGATGGGGCCAGACAGCATGGCAGATTGGCAGCATATACTCCAATAGGCATGTGAAAGACAAGTACTAGCATGCACTGAACAGCACACAGTAGCAGCAAGTAACCATAAACAGGAAACTTAACAGGCACTAATATGCAAAAGACAAATATAGAAAAGAAACGAACAGTCTTACCATGCAAATGGTCCTCCAATGATCCAAGTGGCATGTACTCATACACGAGAAGGCGTTGATCTCCATCAGCACAATAACCAACCAAATTGACAAGGTTTTGATGATGCAGCAAACTAAGCATAAGAACTTCCACTAGAAACTCTTTGTTTCCTTGATTACCATCCCTATTCAGCTGTTTGATAGCAACAACCTGCAACAGATTATTCATCATTTCAGTAAAATACTAATGCAGTGCCTCATCTTACAATTCAGGATTTCAAGTAATTGTATACGAATCAAATGGCATGCATAAAACTTGTTTGTCTGTTTCATGTCATTCATCTTGTGAATTTAAAATGAAGGACCTATGAAACAGTCTAAAGTGCCCTCATTTATCAGGTCAGTATAAGTTGGATCAGCTATAAGTGAACACAGATTTTTTTGTGCCTATGGGCATCCACTACACATGTGCAGAGTGCATACAGCTGCTTTTTCTTGAATGTCCTAGACAGATCAATAACTCCGCCTATGTTGTCTCAAGCCTTGGTAAAGGAGGAGGGTTATGATAGGCGTGGCGAGCCAACGTTAAATCTAGCCATTCTAATGGAGATGAAACCCGAAAGAAAACCGTTGGGGCGTAACCCTCTTAGCGACGCGCCATATCGGAACCCGGGTATGGTGTTAAATGGGCAAGGGCCAGGTCAGCACCCCCTTGGTGACTCGCCGTGTCGCGATCTGGGCATGGTGTCAAGTGAGCAAGGATCGGGTCGTCGCTTCCTTAGTGGCGCGCTACATCGGCGCCCAGGGTGTAGTGAAAAATGAGCATGGGTCTTCACATCTAAGTCAACGGGTGCGAAGGGTAAGGAAGCTAGTCGAACCAACTAAGATCCGTTTAGGTAGTTGGAATGTAGGGTCGCTTACAGGTAAGTTAAGAGAATTAGTTGATACCGCGACTAAAAGACGTGTAAATATATTATGTGTTCAAGAGACTAAATGGAAGGGTCAGAAGGCGAAGGAGATGGACAATACAGGTTTTAAGATTTGGTACACAGGGACAGTCGCGAATAGAAATAGAGTAGGAGTTTTGATTGATAAGAGCCTCAAGAATGGTGTGGTGGGAGTGAAAAGGCAAGGAGATAGGATTATCTTAGTCAAGCTTGTCGTTGGTGATATGGTATTGAACGTAATTAGTGTGTATGCCCCCAAGTAGGCCTCGACGAGAGTGCTAAGAGACAGTTCTAGGAATACTTAGATGGTCTGATTAGAGCTGTACCTAGTAGTGAGAAGCTTTTTATAAGAGGGGATCTTAATGGACATGTAGGTACTACAAGCGCAGGTTTCGAGGCAGTTCACGAAGGTTTTGGGTATAGTAGTAGAATCAAGAGGGGGAGGAATGTAATAAAAACTAAAAAAGAAATTTTTTCGATCGAACAAGATGCCTGAACGAGTGGAGAAGTATATTGGTACCGATCTATAAGAATAAAGGGGATATTCAAAGTTGTACTAATTACCGGGGAATTAGGTTGATGAGCCATACTATGAAGCTATGGGAGAGAGTTATCGAGCATCGCTTGAGAGCAATAACGCGGGTCTCTATGAACCAATTTGGTTTTATGCCCGGAAGGTCAACCATAGGAAGCCATTTTCTTAATAAGACAAGTTATGGAGCGGTATAGGGAGAAGAAGGACATATACATGGTTTTTATTGACTTGGAGAAGGCTTATGATAAAATACCAATGAATGTTATGTGGTGGGCTTTAGACAAACATAAAGTCCCAACGAAGTACGTCGGGCTCATTAAGGACATGTACAACAATGTTGTTACTAGTGTTTGAACAAGTGATGGAGACACGGATGACTTCCCGATTAGGATATGACTACATCAAGGGTCAGCTTTGAGCCCTTATCTGTTTGCCTTAGTGATGGATGAGGTCACAAGGAACATACAAGGGGACATCCCTTGGTGTATGTTTTTCGTGGACGATGTAGTGCTAGTTGATGAAAGCCAGATAGGAGTGAATCAGAAACTAGAGTTATGGCAGGAGACTTTGGAGTCCAAAGGTTTTAGACTCGGTAGAACTAAAACTGAGTATATGAGACGTGACTTCAGCACTACTACTCGGGAGGAGAAAGATATTAGTTTAGAAGGTCAAGTAGTGCCTAGGAATGATACATTTCGATATTTAGGATCAATATTACAGAGAGACGGAGATATTGATGAAGATGTTAGCCATAAAATCAAAGTAGGGTGGATGAAGTGGCGTTAAGCATCTGGTATCCTATGTGACAAAAGGGTACCACAAAAACTAAAAGGCAAGTTTTATAGGACGACGATTAAACCTGCTATGTTGTATGGTGCAGAATGTTGGCCTACGAAAAGACGACATGTTCAACAGATAAGTGTCGCGGAAATGAGTATGTTGCGTTGGATTTGCGGTCATACAAGAAGGGATCAAGTTCGAAACGATGATATATGTGATAGATTAGGGGTAGCACCAATTGAAGAAAAGCTTATCCAACACTGGATGAGATGGTTTGGACATGTCCAACGGAGACCTCCAGAGGCACCAGTGCGTAGTGAAATCCTAAGCTAGGATAGTAACGTAAAGAGAGGCAGAGGAAGACCGAAGTTGACTTGGGTAGAGGCAATAAAAGGAGACTTGAAAGGATGGAATATACCTAAAGACTTAGCCTTAGATAGGAGTGCTTGGAAAACAGCTATTCACGTGCCTGAACCTTGATTGCTTCTGCTGGATTTCAACTCTAACCTACCCCAACTTATTTGGGACTTAAAGGCTTTGTTGTTGCTGTCGTCGTCGTCCTAGACAGATCAATGATGCCATTGGTACAATTGAGCCACTTTTGTACTAGTCCAACAGCAAGAAACAAGAAAAGTGGAACCCCACTTTGACAACAAAGCTTATTACCTGGCCCATGTCAAGGCGGCCCTTGTAAACATGCCCAAACCCTCCCTCCCCAATGAAGCATTCATCCCTGAAGTTATTTGTTGCGGCTGCAAGCTGGCGGAAGGTGAAGGTCTGAGCAGAGATGACATTGCCACTGGCGTCCCTGAGAACTGAAAGTTCCTTCTTTGAGCCAGCATTGCCTTTGGCCCGTGCCTTGTCAGCCCCTGCACATATCCATTGTCTACATGATCAAGACACAGTCATGCACAAGCAAGCCATTATACAACAACAACAACAACAACAACAACAAAGCCTTTAAGTCCCAAACAAGTTAGGGTAGGCTAGAGTTGAAACCCAACAGAAGCAATCAAGGTTCAGGCACGTGAATAACTGTCTTCCAAGCACTCCTATCTAAGGCTAAGTCTTTGGGTATATTAAATCCTTTCAACACAAGCAAGCCATTATACTAATCATAATAGGAAACATATCCCTGCTTCTAATCAATGGGTTATCATCATGTGGAGTTTCTGAATTTGGAGATGCAAGTCGATATCCTTCTCCCCTTCTAACAATACCCTTCTCCCATCTCTAATAATAATACTGTAGAAAAGATCCGAAGGAAACACAGCATGGTTCCTGTCATTTCCCTCGATCAAATCAACATGCACAAGGGATCAGCCGCTCCATTCGTACCAACCCAACCACCGCGAAGAGACTAAGGCTTTCTCCGCCGACTAACACCCAAAATACAATATCTGTTCTTCCTCTAGGTACGCTACAAGCAAAAGATTTAATACATATTTGGCATCTTTTCCTACAACAAGACCTAAAAAAATCCTTTCTGCAAATAGGTTTCTAGAAGAGAGGATGTCCATATTTTAATTATGCCTATCAGACAACCCAAAATATGTCTCCTTTTTTTTTTTTTTACTAATTTTGGGTCTCTTATTTTTGGGAATACAATATCTGTTCTTCCCTTAGGTACGCTACAAGCAAAAGATTCAATACATAATTGACATCTTTTTCTACAACAAGACCTAAAAAAATCCTTTCTACAAATAGTTTTCTAGAATAGAGGATGTTCATATTTTAATTGTGCCTGTCCGACAACCCAAAATAGATCTCTCCTCTGTTTGGAGACTAATTTTGGGTCTCTTACTTTTGGGTTTGGGTGCATACGGGGGACAGTCTAACACCGAGCATCAAACCTCGCTCGGATCCGGTTCCGATCCCAACAACAACAAACCAAACGAACGATCGATCCCAGGGGGAGAGGGAGACGCGCATAAACAGCACGCACCTGCGTGGTCCCTCTCGACGCGCGGCGGCGCCACCACGGCCTCCTCCGCCCGGCCGCCTCCACCGCCAGCGGCAGCGGTCGAGGACGAGGACGA
Source organism: Miscanthus floridulus (assembly GCF_019320115.1). Classification (NCBI taxonomy): domain Eukaryota; kingdom Viridiplantae; phylum Streptophyta; class Magnoliopsida; order Poales; family Poaceae; genus Miscanthus; species Miscanthus floridulus. Next base: position 34,722,750 of record NC_089591.1, on the reverse strand, counting down.
GGACGCGGCCGCCCGCCCGACGCCGCCATTGCCTCCGCCGGGGCCCTTGGCGCCGTAGTACTTGAGCTCCTCGTCGCGCGTGGAGCCGAAGCACGGGAAGCAGCCCATCGCCGGTGCCCGGCCCGGGGCGGGCTACCACCACCAATCAATAGCTCACCACGGCGCCGCGCGACGAACCCGCATTCCCGCACCGACAAGCCGGGTTGACGGGGCGGGGGAGGGCGGCGAGGCGGCGCGGATCGGGGAGGCGGGGGGAGGCGAACGACGGGGGATTGGGGAGGTGGAGGAGACGTGTGGGCGGCGGCGTCGGCTGCTTTGGGCAGCAGCAGCTGCTTATAGCAGAGGAGGCATCAGGCAGGGCAGGATGCTCCGGCTCCAGCCTCAGGGGGTTGGTAGGACGGAAACGGGAAAGCGTGGGACGGAAACGGGAGGTTAAGAGAGACTTCACTGTCATTTTAGGGGGTGTTTAGATTCCACCCAAAATCCAAAATTTTCTAAGATTCCCCGTCACATCGAATCTTGCGGCACATGGAGCAATAAATATAGGTAAAAAGAACAACTAATTGCACAGTTTGCCCGTAATTGACGAGACAAATCTTTTAAGCCTAAATAGTCCATAATTGGACAATTTTTGTCAAATACAAACGAAAGTGCTACAGTGTCCATTTTCCAAATTGGAAGGGATCTAAACACCCCCTTACAAGGATTTCAGAATAATCATTCTGCGATCTAAGTTGCCTCTTTTGAAACAAATATCTGTGCAAAACAAGCACGTGTTATGCTCATCGCCTTGGCAGTACTTTTTTTTTTGGTCTGTTATATTCCATGGTAAAAGTAAACATTCCTTTAGTTGTGAGTAATTTCTCCACCTATAAATTTATCATTACATTTATACTTTATAATAACTATTTATAGGTGAATTAATAGAATACTAGTAATAGCACTTGATCGTTTGTGGAACAAATTGCTGAGCGGCAACTTGCAAATGGAGCACAGCCATGTCCAAATCAGATGTCGGCTCTTTCACACGCACTACTTTTTTTCTGAGGGTTCAGAGTACTACTGATTTTATTTCGATTAATTTAATTGTCCAGTTGACTCATCTACTAAATACAAGAAGCGATTCTCTATCTATGCATATCGATTCTATTCTATCTATTTAGTCTATTTTTTTAACGAAAAAAACCCAAACAGATTCGTGTATCTGGCCGTGGTGAAGACCCCTGCGACCGATTTAATATCAACTACCTATTAATCCTTCCGCGTAATCGGAAATTGAAAATTGGTAATCAGTAGTAATTACGAAGTTAAATTTCCCATCCCACCAAGTCGAGCCGAGATCATGCACATTATTACCTTTCTTTTCTATCTTTAGGTAGGGATGAAAACGGTACGGATATTTTACGACCGTATTCGAAACCGAATTCCGTTTAGAGGGGTTGAGATCTGTCCGTATCCGAGTCCGGATATCCAACATCCGATACCGTATCCATATCCGAATACTCAAATCGCATATTTATGACGTCGATATCCAATCGTATTCTATCCGACATAGTTGATACTATCCGTATTCGAATCCGAATCCGGACATAAATATGAAAACAAATATAATATCGGTGATATCTGTCCGTATCCGATCCGTTTTCATCCCTATATACATTATTCTCATCGCATATCGCCGCCTGCCTATATCATTCTGATCGGCATTGACATATATAATGGTTAATGGGCCCGTTTGTTTGCCCGATCTCTGCTAGGGCAGGAAGAGGCCGGTCTAGTAAGTGTAGTTTACTGTGTTTAGTTCTGTTTTCATGCAGAGATAGGGTAGTTAGAGATTTTGTTTGTTACTAGCATGTGATAGACTTACCACCAAGCAAATTCCTTTAACTTCTTGTGGACATTATTACAAACAGGTTGAAGACAGTCGTTCCATGGTGGTCGTGACCTTCACATCGTGTCCGCAAACGTGAGGAATGGGAGGTCGCGGCCGTCCGCATGCCAGAGGCAGGAGAAGACGCGGAAGGTCTCTAGGGGCGGCTGATTGAGGTGCATGAAGCGGAGTAGCAGTGGCGGCCAGGAACCTTTCTGACGTCGAGAGGGAGGAGAGAGCATGGCGACCGTGTACCGGAGCGGCGGCGAGGCTACGGAGCAGGCGAGAGAGGAGGAACGGGGTGGATGGCGATGGGAGGTGGGCGTGGAGGCGGACGAGGAGGCCGTGGAGGTGGTGGAGGTGTGGGAGCAAGGTCGAGGACACGATGTGGCGAGCAGTAGCGAGGCACGTGAGGTGCTGGATATCAGTGACTGTAGGTGCAAGCTCACCTCCTCGTTGAAGCCCTTCGCGTTCACCTTAGAGGAGAGGCGACCGCGGCTGCGCCTACGCCTGGAGTCCTCTCGCCGTCGTGCCATGACTGCAACCGTGCTTGCGTTCGGGAGGTGACGAGAGCGGTGGGTGTGAGAAGAAAATAGATCGGGAGGTGAGGAGAGCAAGTGGTGGGCGACGTAGAGAGCCATGCCCACGAGAAATGAAATCCATTTCGGTTTCTTGAGCCGCAGGCTCCACAGTGCTTTAAGTACCATGCGACCCAGGCCCCAGAAGTGTCCAGGCAAACAAACACGGCACGCTGCACCGCTAGGGCATGTCCTAGATCCCCGTTTAGGTAAATAAACACGCCCAATAAAACCCCTACCGTCATGATCAGAAAATAGAGTCACTGGCCTTGGGGATGCTCACATCACCAGCGAGTTGTCCCGGTTGGTGAGCAAAAGCCACCATTTGGGACAGAGGCCGGCACCCCATCATGTCCTCTGGTATACACTCAGGATGGTCTGACCAAGGGCGGATCCAAGTGAGAAGACAGCTTGGCCGGTGAGCAGAAGCTCAATGTAAGGACTGGTTAGATGGCTAGAGGGGGTGAATAGCTTATAAAAACCTTCAATACACAATTCAAAACTGGTAACATGAATTAGTAGCGAATGTAATTCCTAATAAACACTATGTGCCCATAGCTAATCACCTAAACTGCAAGCCTCCTGAACAATTCTAGTGAGCAAAGCAAGAACACACAAGCACAAGCACTAGAAACTAGTTGAGCAAGAAAAGAGTAATCTACTCGACTACACTAGCACAAACAACAACTAGAGCTAAGGCCATTCAAGCAAGTTACTCAACTAGGTAGCTACTTCTAGCAACTACATAAGCATAAGAAGATCAAATAAAAGCGCAAGTGTAGTGAGGTGCAAAACAAAGGGGACAAGTAGATACGATAATTTTTCCTGAGGTTTAGGTTGCTTGCCGACAACTTACATTCCCGTTGTGGCATATGTCCAAGGATCGCCGCTCCTCCGCAAGCCTAGCATGCCAATGAGCTAACTCAATTGATCACAAGGTACACCTACACAATCTTTCATCAGAGCCCCCACACAATCTCCAAGTGGTGCTCATCGATGTCTATAGCCTCCATGTCGTCTACTGAGCCGGCAACCTACAAGAGTAACAAGAACTCTGCAACAAACATGCTCAAGCTCAACTAGTGTCACTAGATGCAAACTTTCAATGCAAATGCACTAGATCATGCCTAATCTCACCCAAATAAGATCTCAAGTAACCAAAGTGAGTGGAGTGGTTTTCTCAAGCTCCAATGTGTGTAGGAATCAACCAAGGGGTCTAGGAGGAGTGAAATACCTGAGCACACCACCTATTTATACCTCCACACAAACCTAGTCGTTGCCAACGTTTTGCACTAAAAATAGGAGCACCCAATAACTCCTGTGAGTGCTGGAGTGATCTAACATTCGACTCCCAATGGCTACAAGTTGCACTGTTCAGCCCTTCAGTAAAAGCACCAAAGATCTTCAATCAATGCAACTGCCAAACTTGTGCAAAAAAAATGCTCTCTAGATTATCTCTTCGGTGACATTTTTGGTATCCATAGCAGAGCTTCAGTGAGATCATTTGAAACCCCATGTCATCGGACACCATTGTTCCCAAGGTCTAGTGCCACCACTCCGGTGAGCACCAAAAGTCAACATGCTTGCCTAGACTTTCTCCTAGCCAACAGACAAGTCAACCAAGTTCGAGTGAGTTCTTCAATGCCCTCACTAGAGAACTCTAGTGACCTCTTCATCTCTCTCTAGAACTTGGTAGAGTTACTCTCCGCTACCCATCAGAGAGATCTGGCGACTAGTGAGTGCAAAAATACTCCACCAATGGTAGTGTGTTCAAAACTTTTTCAAATTTTGCAACTCTAAATGGATTCGCATAGGAATCACACACCTTTAGCACCGAGTTAGCATTTTTAAAATATTTTTTCAAAGGTTTTCACTTGCTTCCTCACCACGTCACTAGGTATAATACAAATGCAAAGGAAGTCATCACCTAGTGGGACTTTGATAATCATAATCGCTTTAGAAGTTCTCCTCTTAATAGTACAACTATCTATCCTATATCCGGCCATGCACTCTATTGCACCTTGACCGATGAAAGCAAAAAGCCTACAAACATACCTTTAGGCTTTTTGCTCTCCATGGTTGAGCATCTCCAACTTTTAGTCATCACCAACTTCACCTTGGTTGCCACCTTGCTCAACACCTTGGTGTGGACTAACCTAGCTTATCACTCAAGTAAAAGCATTAGTCCACTGGTTGTCACTCAATTACCAAAATCAAACTTAGGCTTTCACTCACCCTCACAGTCCAGCAAGGAGAATGTCAATGGGATGGATTGGGGCTAGGTGGAGCATCCACGCACCTGCACCCTGAATTCTCTTTTGAGTGAAAATGCACACCCGCCCCCAAGCCTGATGGTCCCTCGAAACTCATTGGGTTCCCAAACCCCTAGCACAATTAAAGAGAAACTCATGGATTCATCACAACAAGGTATATATAATCGAACCCAAATTCCACTAACATACAATCAATCACTTCCTGATTCATAAAGCATTGGTTGGAGAGACTTGGGGTTGGGCATTAGGGACACGAGGTTCACCTTTTACTATAGAAGATTACCATGCAAGGGTGTTGCCTGATGCGCAGGACCATAGGGGGGACACCATCTGGGAGTAGGAGCCCCACCAACAACAAATAGAGGAGCGGCTAGACTGAGAGAAGGGGTGACAAACTTTGGGCAACAAGCTGTAGGAAGCAGCCAAGCCTGAGCGGTTGATGGAAGAAGGGCAAGGGGAGTTGCCTAAGGAGATAAGATTTCCAATTCAACCAGAATCAAGTCAAAACTTGTTCTAAGTCAACAATAATCATCGAAACAAGTGGGAATCCATAATCTATCAGGGTGGTGTTGTGCCATTCTATTTAGGGCCGGTGGCCCGTGTATCATGTCAGAGCCCAGTAGGGACACGTTCAATGGTTATGTGTGCCCCTAAGACCTTATAATTCATGTGAACTGTTTCCCTTAGGGTTTGGGTTTTGTTTTTGTTCTAGTTTTCCTCGCGAAACAGACAATCTTCATAGTACTTGTGGCACCAAATTCAATTGCTATAAATCAGGGCCCCTGTTCTTGTTTTGTACAACTGTGTCAATTAGTTTGTTCAATTCAAGAACTTTAACCTTTGAGACTTATATACCTCATATATATTTGTAACTTTAGATTGTGTTCTTTATGTTCTTGTTTGTGTTCTTCAATTCGTGTGGAGGAAAAGCCTTCTTGGCAAAATCAATCACATTATGCATGGTTGATAACCAATATAGTAGTGGTGCAGTGGTTGCAAGGATTCAAATCATACTTGATTAGAAGCTCATATCATCAATGCTGAGTTCTCCATCAATCAAATTTGTCCTACTTATCAGATGATCGGGCCAATGCCTCCATCAAGCGTCATGGGCTAGGATTATTGGTTACGCAAGGCGAACAAAATGGTGAGGATGACACCGATGAGTGGCTAAGGGGGTAGCCTCATTGAGAAGCCATGGAAGGAGGAGAGGTTAGTGCAAAAGTGGCTTGAGGTGAAGAGGAGCAAGAGGAAGAGGAAAATAGTTCTGCACCTTAGGTTCCAATCCTACCAACTAATCTAGTAGGCTAGACTAGGAATTTAGGGTTTAGGGTTAAAGAATGCAATGAAAGGTAAGGACACAACCTAGGAAAGCAAGTAAGTGTGGAAGCTTAAATGAGTTAGAGAATGCAAACTCTCAGTGATGGTATTTTTCCCAGGTATCGAGAAGCTCATGCTTCCCCTAGTCCTTATTGGAGCCCCTCATGAGGACAAAGATCCTAGTTAGGTAAATCTGTGGATATCCCACAAGCCTTCTTCATGGACAAGTGGGTCTCTATGTGTAACATCCTAAAAATTAAAATTCAAAATCACTTGTACTCAAAATTATTTTGAAAAATTATTTTGAAAAATAATAATCATTTGAGCTCTATTTTAATCTCCTTTCATTCTGTGTCCACCTCATATATGTGTCCCAGTCCCCTCTCCCAAACATATATCCTGCACACTGTAGCAACGACATCTTCAGCCCATCTCCCACCTCTCTAGCGTCCTCTGCTTGCCTGACAGCGTCCACAAGCGCGGCCCCACGACCACCATGGCGGTGCATCCACGCGTGGACCCCCTCGCTGAAATAAAGAGAACACAATATGGGCCCCACCTCCCTCTCCTTTCTCCTTCCCTCACGCACAGCAAGCAGCATGCAGCACTAGTAGCACGCCTCTGTGCTCGCACACAACACTAACACACTACGGACAACACCCCGAGCAGGATAAATTTTGATATTTAACCCTCAATTCGATGCCTCTCTACAATTGACATCCAATTCGCAAGCCTTTTAAAATTTAACCTTGCACATGATAATTCTTTGGATATGAGCAATTTTGGAGGATTTCTCTCATTTTGTATTTCCAATTGTTTCTTTTCATTGTTTAGGACACAGGAAAAGATGAGACTACCCCTCCTCAAATTTGAAGTTGCTAGAATTTTTCCTCTTGGTATCGCAACTCGCGAGTCGAGATGGGGCCGCGATCACAAGACTTGGGTGCGCCGCTGCCCGTGCAGACTCTCGCCGTCGACCAGCAGCCACCTGCCTCCTCCTCTTGACCCCCGACCTAGTCAGTGCGTCTACCACCATGTCTGCCCAGTAGCCAGACACTAGGGTTTGTGGCCCCCTATGTCCTCCACCGGCAGGCCACCCCCTTCACCCTCCATCGGCCGACGACTGAAGGGGCCGCGACAGCGCAACCCTCCACCCGCTAGATGTCCTAGTCAACTATGCCCGATTTGGCCTTGGTGCCTTGCCTAGATTGCCCCACTAACCTGGAGTATGGCTCCCCGAGACTATAGGCCTACAACGAGCAAAGCAACCGCACTACTTGTGAAGATGCCCTCGACCAACTGGAGGAAGCCCGAGACGTTGCGCTACTACATTCGGCCAAGTACCAGCAAGCCCTACGACACTATCAAGCCCGGCACATTCGAAGCCAAGACCTGAAGGTGGGCGACCTGGTGCTGAGACTGAGGTAGAGCAACAAGGGCCGCCACAAGCTAACCCCGCCATGGGAAGGACCGTACATCGTCTCCCAAGTGCTAAAGCCCGGGACCTATAAGCTAGCCAACGAGAAGGGCGAAATCCTCACCAACGCTTGGAACATAGAACAACTACGTCGCTTTTACCCTTAAATTTCTAAGCATTGTATACATTATTTCTCGAAAAACAATAAAGAAGCGTTCTTTAGTTGTTCTAATTTTTCGAGAAACCCCCAAGCCCATCGTGGGCCTCGGCATTACAATAACACCATAAGGGAGACTCGGCTCTGCCTCTACAGAGGTGCCCACTGTGGGGCTCGAACAAGACAGGCTCTGCCTCTGCAGAACCGAGCCTCCCTCGGGGGCTAGAAGGGGGGACTCCCCCCTTAGTCCCACGCACCATTTTTTAGTTGTTTTTTGAAAAAATTTCTACGCCAAACTCTCTAGCGTGCTCTAATAAATTGATTGTAAAAAACCTAAGGACCAAAAGACTGTCTCAAGGCCAAAAGGCCAGTCGAGTCGCGAGACAGCCTACACCTCTGGGCTATGGCACTCCCTCACCACCTTTTGCCCGAGGGGCAGCTTAGGCTCCGAGGAAGTTTTTTGCAAGAGATATGTTTAGAGACGAGACAGAGGGCAGAGGCTCAGAAATACAATAAAAAATGATTAAGAAGCGTAGATGCATAAGTACTTTAGAAAAAGCCTCAATAGCCACAAGTGTTATGGTACAATCCTAATTTATTTACATGGCCCCTTTGGCCCAGGTCAAGGCTCAGGGTCACCAGCGTCAGCGGACGGTGTGGGAGGCACCACCTCCTCTTCGAACAGCTTGGCCAGCGCCGTGCTAGAGCCCTCAGCCGCCTCCATCAGCTTCGTGACCTCCTCATTGGCCTCCTCGTCATCCTCAGCCAAGACGTAGCCGTCACTGACAGCCTTGAGGTCGACGCCGGCATAGTGCGAGGAGACAATAGCCAGGGCACGCTTGATGCCCATGTGTAGCGCCCCTTGGAGTCGCTCGTGCACTTGGCCGTTCAACGCGATCAAGCGGCTCCTAAGGGAGCTGCCCTACTCGACCCCCTCAACCTCTAGGGCCTCACAGACAGTATGGGCAGCACTCTGTAGCGCATTGTGCTCCCCGATCTTGGCCTCAAGCACCGCTTGCACTGCGACAGAGGCCTCAGCTGCCCGGGAGACCTCCTTCTCTAACCCTGTGCCAAAACAAGCAGGATGGGGTTAAGCGCAAAAGAAAATAAGCCAAACAGGGGCAAAGCCCTATGGGACTCACCCTCGGCTTTCTCTTTCCAGCGCTGGACCTCGACCTGAGAGGCCTCGGCTTTCTCTTTCCAGCACTGGACCTCGACCCGAGAGGCCTCGGCCGCCCTGGAAGCATCTTTCTCTAGCTCTACATCACACCAGGGAGTCAGGGGTCGAACCCAAGAAAACAAATAAAACAAGGGGAATAAGACTCACCCTCGACCTTTCCCTTCTAGACCATAGCCTTGGTCCAGGAGGCCTCAGCCACTTTGAGGGCCTCTACTAGGGTGCCTTTCATCAGCAGGTGCGCACCTTGCTCCGCCCCTAGCTGCCCAGCAAGGGCCTTGGCGGAGGCCATCGCTTCTTTAGCCTAGGACCTAAAGGTGTTCTGATCGCCGGCCACCTAGGTCAGCTCCTCCTCCAACTCCTTGATCCGCGCCGCCAAAGGGGTGGCCTGCTCCCAAGCCGTGGCCGCCTCGGTCGTCATATCGGCATAGCGAAGGCAGAGGTCCTCCACCTCCATGCTTCGTGTTGACAGAAGCTCGTTGGCATGAGCGAGCAAGTCCTTCTACCACTGGAGCTGGTCCCAGACGTCCCTCTCCCATTAGAGGAACAATGACTTCCTGAGGGACCAGGCCTCGAGCTCTTGGATAGGCAGAACGGACGTCATGCACTATGAGAAAACTCAGAAAAAGATGACACTGCATGAGAAAAGAAGGAACATACCTAGGTGACCTCGGGCAGATCATCAGCCACGATGGATAGCGCTGTCCATAGCGACCGCTCCGCCAGATGGCGGTATTGCTCGAAGGTGTCCCAGCGCCCCCCTTGGCCACGTCCTCGAGGGAGAATAGAGGCTCCCCCTTAGGGTCATCCCGACTCTGCCATAAGACACGTGGGTGATCCTACCCATGGGGCTCGGGTTGTACCCGCACGAGGGCCGAGCTTCCCTCGCTAGAGGTCAGAGCTGGCTGCTCCATGGTGCTGGCCGCCTCAGCATCTGCCACCCCCTTCCCCCGGGAAGTATCATCGGAGGAGATCGAAAGGACCTCCACTTCCCAAGCGCTCTCCTGCGGCGGTGGCGGGCCTTGGACCGGGGGCGGTATTAAAGCTTGCCCCGCCTCCATCTCCGCTTTCTGGGCCGCCGCCTTCGCCGCGCTCATGCCGGCCTCCACCACCCTAGCCTCAGTGGTCTCGAGGGCTCCGGTCCCCGCCACCTTGGCCTCGGTGGTCCTGGGTGCCCCGGCCTCTGTCTCCTCGGCCTCGGGAGTCCAAGGGGCCTCGGCCTCGCCCTCGGTGGCCTTGGCAACTGAAGGCGCCTCGGCCCCATCTGGCTCAAGGGCCTCGGCCTCGTGGAGCATAGGCTCCTCCTCCTCCGCTTGCTTTATGGCTACCTCGGTAGCCTCTTCCTGGGCGACTGGCTCCTTTAGGTCGACCCTCACCAACACCGCGCCACGTTGTATGGCGGCTTGCGCCTCCACCACCCATTGGGCGGTAGAGCTGGTGCTCACCTTAAGCGCCTTACGTGGCACCAGGGCGGGCACTTCCGCCTGACGCTTCTGGCTGAAGGCAAAACACAAACAAGGTCAGCATATGACCAAGGAGCGAATGGGAGATGCTGCCAACTCCGCCGAAAAAAACACTCACCTTAAATGGGGACACAACCGCTTCGGCACTGTGTCCCTCCTCTACAACGGCGGCGGCGGCGGTGGTGGCATGGCCTCTGTGTCCACCGGTGTTGGTCGGCCCTTGCCAGACCTCGGCACCCCCTCAACCCTCTATGGGGGTAGTTGCGTCGCCCCCGCTGCCGCCTACTCTACCTCCGCCATTGAGCCCACTGGGCTGACAGCGCGCTTCCCTAACACCCGTGCCTCGAGCGTGTCAGCCTTGGCCTCGGGGCGAGCGATCACTAGCCCTGAGGTGCCCTCCCCTCCTCCTCCTAGGAACACCAGGCCGCTCGCCGACACCCTGAGCACCGTCCCCCTGACATCAAGGAGATGGTCCAGGGGACCCCACCCCACCTCGCTCTCGTCATCTTCGCCCGAAGAGTTCATCGACAGTGATGGTGACGGAGACGCCTCCACTGGGAGACCGTCCTGCCTCTACTGCCGGTGGTGTTTCTCTAGCTCCTCACGCTCAAGGTTCTTCCTCTTGCGCTTTTCCTCCTTGGCGTCCTTCTGCTTCTTTTGCACCTCGGCATGCGCTCGGTTCACCGCCCGCCGCTCTGCGTCCTCGGGAACAGGCGGTGGGGAGGCTTGCACATCCCTCATCCCCTGTAGGAACGGTGAACACAAATAAGGGAATAGGAAATGGTGAGGAACAAGGAGGCCTCGGGGGCCGCAGCAGCGCGTGCCTGACCAGAGAGAGGTACCCCTATGATGGGCGCATCACGAACGGGGTTAGACCACCGATCCTCAGCCACCCCTCCACCGTCTCTCTCACCCAACATAGAATCTCCTCATCGAAGAGGGCGACGGCGGACATTCGAATGCCCTCGATTGGCTCATCCGGTGTCATGTCGAACAGGTGCTGCTGTTGAGCCATCAGCGGCAGCACCCTCCTATAGTGGAAGGCAGCCACGACCATAGCCACCATAAGGCCTTGGCTCTGTAGCCTCTCCAGCCCCTCCAAGAGTGGCTACAGCTTGGGCTGATCGACCAACGGGACGCTGTACCTCCACTTCTCCGGCTGGCTCTCCATGGCCCGCCCGGTGTAGGGGGAAGCCCGCCGTCATCGTTGCAGAGGTAGAACCAACTGTTGTACTAGCGACGGTTGGATGACGTGAGCTGGGCCGGGATGTAGAGGTGCTTCTGGTCTTGGCACACTTGGAGAGTGCAGCCGCCGGCCCTCATTGCCTTCCACGTACCCACCGTGCCCGTCAGCTTGGTGGTGAACCCCACCCGAAAGAGGTGGAGCCACAGCTCCCAGTGGGGGGCAATGCCCAGGTACCCCTCGCAGACGGCGACAAAGATGGCCGCTAGTGCAATGGAGTTGGGGTTGAAGTTGTGGAGCTCCACGCTGTAGTAGTGCGGGAGCGCCCGCATAAACCGGTCCACCATCAGGCCGAGACCACGCTCGTGGAAGGACACGAAGCTCACGATGTAACCATCGCGTGGCCTCGGCTCCGGCTCGCCTCCCGGAGCAATCCACTCTAGTCTATTGGGGTCAGTAACCGGCGGAGGAGGCCATCATCGACAAGCGACTGCAGCATCTCCACGGACACATTGGACGAACCCCAAGGGTTCGCCTGAATGACAGTAGTGCCACTGGCCATGAGTGCGGTGGAGAATGCGGCTATGGCGGTAAGGCTCGCTCTCCCTCTCTCCTCCTTCTCCCTTCTTCTCCCCGACGCTCTCTATTCCTAGCAATGGCTCGAGGGCAGCAAAGACGAATGCAGGCAAGGTAAGGGGGAGGGGGGTGAGGCTCGTCACGTATTTATGCAGGAAGGGGGCAAAATGGATGGGCGATGAAATTGGGGAAGTTTCCCTCAAATCTGGCATAGTTAATCCAGATCCGATTGAACCGCCCATGTACCCACCTTTTCCTTATTAATCGCACGCACAGTTATATCCCATCCGCTGACACTGCATCGCATCCGACCACAGCAATGGTAGGCATCGTTCTATCTCCCCAAGAAACTGCCTCAAAAGGCGCACCTACCATTGTCAACCGATGGGAGGGGAATATCCCCCACCCGATTCCTTTTAGGCAAAGGAACTAGGCACCAAGCCCGTTATGGTCCAGGGGTTCGAAGGTTGGGCCCCCGAGGGTCTCGACAGCCACCCTAGGACAACAGAGTCAGGGACAACTATGGGCGAGCCTGTACATGGCCAAGGCCTGAGCAAGCGATCGCTCGGGATGCCCTAAGTCATGTCCGAGATCGGCAGGGAGGTCTCCAAATGGGATCCCACTGTAGGGAGGCAACGAGCCCCCGGGGCTAATCGAACGGCCCTAGGACCCACTAGAGAAGCCCTTTGGTACTTTTGGAGTGCGTCTCTAGACTGCTAGCCAACCCCTATCGAATGGGGCACGGGCCTCCACTCAGACTTACCTGATAATAGCTCACCGAAAGTGTCACCGCTCACGCCCACCGAGGGTAGCCTAGCATATTCCATCCCTCCTTCTGAACAAAAAGGATGTGCGAGGGTCGCACAAAAAGACAGGGAAACTCTTGATTGCCCTCTCGCTCCATGTAGAGGCTCGGGGGCTCTTCCTGCAACCAAGCCAAGACCAGGTGACCCAAACTCACACTCGAGGGCTCGGCAAACAACCCCTCCTTCTGAACGAAAAGGATGCGCGAGGGTCGCACAAAAAAGACAGGGAAACTCCCGATCGCCCTCTCGCTCCATGCGGAGGCTCGGAGGCTCTTCCTGCAACCAAGTTAAATACCAGCGACCCAAGCTCGCACTCGGAGGCTCGGTAAAATGCGATAAAGGACATCGAGCCCATTACGGTCCAGGGGTTTGAAGGCTGGGCCCCCGAAGGTCTCGATAGCTGCCCTAGGACAACAGAGTTAGGGACAACTATGGGTGAGCCTATACATGGCCAAGGCCCAAGCAAGCGATCGCTTGGGATGCCCTAAGTCTTGTCCGAGACCAGCATGGAGGTCTCCGAATGGGATCCCACCATAGGGAGGCGCTGAGCCCCCGGGGCCCATCGAACAGCCCTAGGACCCACTAGAGAAGCCCTCTGGTACTTTTGGAGTGCGTCTCTAGACCACCAGCCGACCCCTATCAAATGGGGCATAGGCCTCCACTTGGACTTACCCGATAACAGCTCACCGGAGGTGTCACAGCTCATGCCCACCGAGGGTAGCCTGGCATGCTCCACCCCTCCTTTCGAACGAAAAGGATGCGCGAGGGTTGCACAAAAACACAGGGAGGCTCCTGACCGCCCTCTTGCTCCGAGCAGAGGCTCAGGGGCTCTTCCTACGACCAAGCCAAAGACCCTACGACCCGAACTCGCACTCATGGGCTCGGCAAACACAATAAAACCCCTCGCACGACATGAGAAAAGCCCCTAAAGGAATAAATCTACTCCTCCAGGGCCTCGAGGGCTACACCCGGTGGGTGCGCTCGTGCGCACCCACCGAGGCCTTGAATACGAAACACCATCCCTACCAGGAGCTACCGCGAGCCAAGTCTCATCAAAACCTCAGGGAGAGCGCTCACACTCTCCCTGAGGCTCGGGGGCTACTGTCAGGTATCATAAAAGGGGTCCCCTAAGTGAAAACCAAAAAAATCACTTAGACCCTATCAAAATCAAAGCCAAGAGACAACTACTGGCTAACCCCCACCCTGTCCGAGGCTACCGATTCTCTGCCTCGCTCGAGGCCTCGCACGAAAGGCCTCGGATGGGGAACCAATTCTCCACCTCGCTCGAGGCCTCGCACGAAAGGCCTTGGACTGAGGAACCAATTCTCCATCTCGCTCGAGGCCCCACACATAAGGCCTCAAATAGGGAACCAATTCTCCGTCTCGCTCGAGGCCCCGTAGGTAAGGCCTTAGATGGGGAACCGATTCTCCATCTTGCTCGAGGCCGGCTCAGCGTCAGCCCCGTCGCCTCTGCCTCGACCGATTTCCCTGACAGAATGTCACATACAACCAACCACTCCCATGATGTCAGCTGGATAATGGCTCGACACAGCGGAGTGACCAACGAGATGGGAGTCGCATTAACACTATGCCGTCTAGGATAGGACAGGGTAGGGGTTACCGGCCACTGTGCTCGGCACTGTGCCCACGACTGACGCCTGTACTGCACTATACTACCTAACCCCTGCTCCGAGGACAGCGCGGCGTGGGGAGTCAAGTCCGGGTACCTATAGCCTCGAAATCAGTGTACAGGACCAACTGCTCCCTCCGAGCCTCGGCAATCCACTTCAGGGTCTCAGTAGCCTCAGGATTCACACCCACCGAGCCCCCTACGATGGCTCAGCCTCGGCACCAACTAAGCCTTGACTCTTTACACTGTCAACACACAGCGACCAGCACAACGTCCGCCATGCCCTGTGCCAAGCTATCACTGGAGCTCCCACATCGCATAGGATCAGGTGTGACTGGCGTGTCGCTCCAGTGCATCAAGGACATGACCGCTTCGCTAACCATGCCGCCACAGCAACAAGCTACAGGGCTCGAACATGCCACCTCTGTTCACATGATGCCACATAGCAACCCCATGTAACGCCCCTACGCCTCCCTTCAACTATAAAAGGGAGAGACTGAGGCCACTTCTATGCATGGACAGACGGGACATATGAGATAGAAAAACACTCACGAGACACATAGAGGTAGACAGACGAGCACACGAGCTCATAGGTTGATGAACTCACGCATAGACGCTCAGACGAACACACACTCAACACTATGTGATCCGCACGCTTCCGCACTGCCTGAGATCAACATCTCAAGCAATTCACACTGCTCCACGCAGAGATCTGGGACTAGCTCCCTCTCTCGCCCTGCTTGTAAACCCCTACTACAAGCACCTCGGTGCAAGGAATACAAGATCGATCTCTCAGACTGGACGTAGGGCACCTATTGCCTGAACCAGTATAAACCTTGTGTCTCTTTGCATCACCATTCCGAGATTAGGGGCACGCAGTACATTTTCACTAGTTGGTTGAGGGCCTCGCTGGTCCAAAACACCGACAACAACTTTCCATAAAGGATGTGATCATAGATGGGATAAACATCCTTTGAGGGTATGAGAAGCTAGTTAACCAATATCCAAACTGGTTGTAGCGGTGCAATCACTGAGATGTCAACTGATGGAAAGCTACATAATGTTCCATGTGTGCAGTGCTTATTTCTCTGATAACAACACTGTATTACCTGAGTCCATTGAGTGAGCGAATGAATGTGATAGCTGACTCTGTTGACTCAGCAGTTTTCGACGATCATTATTTAAGGGAATCCTCGTATCCAAGCGGCCACCGTTATCTGAGTTGTATCTGAGGCAACCTCTTGGGTAAAACACATGGAAGGTACCAAAGGACAAGGCAAAATTGAAAAACATTGCCAAGGATGATGGATAGCGAGGCCTAGAGTACAATAAATGTTGCAAGTATTTCCTCAAACTAGGGAAATAGTTCACTACCATGCATTTTGAGTATGATTCTCCTTCATGGTGCAGTTGCTCAGTACGTTGAGTTGACTTGCATTATATCAAAACTATCTTTGTGGAACTACTTTTGACATTGGGGCTTCATTTCTAATGGCAGTCAATATCTCCAAATCACAATTTGAAATCTGTTGTTTGACACCTTTCAAATTGCTTCCGATTTGCAAGGGTACCAATTGACTCGTAGAACACCTCGATTGCTCGGAACATTGTTGATAGAAGAGGCCAAGAACAAGGTACAAAGGGGTCCAAGGAGTCTTCTTTAGGGCATCTAAAGGATTATCTAGCAACAATTATTGACCGCGTTACATACCTTGGCATCAATTGCAAACACATCAAATGCGAAGGATGATCGCAGTCACAAAGAAATTATAGATTCTGTACTCTTCGGTTTTCTGTTCATATTTCACAAACTAGTGCTCCATTGTGCATGAATTTTGGTAGAAATATAGATCCCTGAGTCCCCTAATTGCTCACCAAAATTCAGATCAAACGGATACGGTTTGACTATCCAAACAATGCGGCTACCAAAACTGCTCTATTATGTAATTATAGCGTACCAAATTGACAAAACATCTCTCAATTCCGATGTTTCACTCAACCAATCCTCAAACAAACTTATCGCTGCATTGACGTGTTACCCTAAGTGAGGAATGAGGTCACCAAAGTTTGAGGCCATTCCAACCATGTTTGAGTCACTAATCGCTGGCTTGAAGATGTTCGGTTTTGTACCCTAAAATCTAGACAGATTTCTCGTTCTTCTCTTTCTTTGCTTCACACGTTGTGGTCTGTGTTTTATACTCTCGATCTCTTTGTATAGCAGCAGCAGCAGCTCTTTTCTCTGAGGATGTAGACTAAGGTTTTCCATATGTGGTTCTTAGGAAACAACTTAAATCGTTTGATTTAGACACCAACTTGACGACTGCACAAGCATTGGACTTGTGGCTATGTTTTTGGGACACAAAGCCTACTCTACATGGAGGGACTGTCCTACAGAGATAAGGAACCATTCCTATATATCCTTCGGCATTTCATCCAATAGAGTCCTGGACACATGTGTTAGTGGCACCTAGGGGCACAAAGATGCTGACTGAAACTAGGGACGTGCTTGCTCTAGCTCTTTACTTAGCTGAATATGGCATCCTGCACTATCTGTGTGATTGTCCAAGATGGAATTGACTTGACTACACAGGGCCTAGAGAAGAAATTAGTACTAGGCATCGCTGACCTGCTTTGCTGTTCCTTCGCTTAGCATTGTCCTGTGAGACATAGCCTTCGGAGCTACCAAAGAGTTATTACCTAGCTAGAGACTAACTTTCCTATTGGTAACTAAGTAGTTGTCTCTCAACATATAAAAGTTCTAAATCTTCACTCTTGCCAACAATAGTTGTGATTGACGCATAACAGATGGTTGCCATCGAAGTTAGCAGAAAAGGGGTGACACTGAAGAAGGTCGGTTTGTGTCTACATGATCCTTATGCACCTAAAGATTGAGAACTTGGATAGGAAACTCATGAGTATTAGGTGCCCTATTACAGCACATAATATCCCGGTCCATTTATCATCCCACTGATAACTTGTTCAACTTTAAGTGTTGTGTGCCTTTTTGATCCAACGGGGATGACATAAGTTGCTCACTAGTTGATCGATGTCATTACAAGGACAATCAAGTAGAGTCACTTATCTACCATCTCTTGTAGTCTGTTATTGTTGATGTCAGTGACCTATTCTTCAAAGGTTATCCTTTGGACGGCTTTAGAAGGAAGCTCTACTACTTTTGGTCTAATATAAGGATCTTTCGATTAGATATGAGAGATAACCAAGGAAGAGCTCACGTGAAAATAACACATTGGTGTAGTTCTACAATAGATCATGACTAGAAACCTCGATACCAGCGCGCACCCTAGTAGCACAACCATGTGCTGGCCAGCCACAAGGAGGCCCTAGGTTCCATCGCGGCATCGTAGTTACTAATCGTGGCACCATTACTAAACATACAACCTACAAGAAATCTCACGTGGCACAAATTAGGTTGCATAGGTGCAAGCACTATGCGAAGGAGGGATAGAAAACAAAGGTAGTCACAAGGTTAGGAGTCAACAAGGAGGCGATCTAAAGATCAAAATACAGCGCAAGAGAACATAGCTTAATTGCCGAAGACAACTGAGCAGGGGATTCTTGCATAATTTCATATATGCCTTGGTTCCACCAAGGTGACTACCAGATAAAGATTAACATGAGATTTGGTCTTGCCAAGGAGCAACATGAGATTAAGACTGATAAACATCCAGAGACTTGAAAGAGTTGGAGACAAAACAAATGAGACTCGGGGGACAGAACCAATGCACTGACTAGAGATTCAGTTGATAAAGCAATGACATGATCTGCGAGGAAAAGGTTCCAAAGCCAGGGTAGATAGCGATTAGCGTTGCACCAGATCATCTGTAAAAGAAGGAGCAATGAGATCTAACAAGGATTTTTATAGCAGGGTCCTCCCAAACAGGAGCAGGACAACCACGAACATGCAAGCAATTAAGGAAACTAAGCTTGGGCCTAAGGTCAAGCAAAGGCATGGATAAAGGTCTTCGTAGCGCAACATTCAAGGGCTAACAACCATGTATACAGGCTCAAGCTCCTAAGAGAGAACTTAATTGGAGACGACAACCATGAGATTATCAAAACTGGGATGCTGTTCTAGGATAGCGCTCTTCAACACTCGTATGCTTACTGAAGACAAAAGGGGTGACAACTACGACACTACCTAGATAACAAGCATCCACACATACATCATGGTCTTAAGCAAGCATTTCGAATATACTCAATCCGATTAGCTTAAGCGACTATTACTAAGCACAAAGCTCGCACATAACAAGTAGTCACCTACAGCAACACCACTACATATAAACTTGGTAGTAAGTGCTGTTATCTTTTTATTTCCTTTTTACTAAGTAGGTGGATATCCCTACAAAACAAGTTTTACTTACATTTAGCAATTTAGTTTTTGAAGGGGTGAAGTTTTTGCTAATTAATAACTTGTCATCTATTTCCTTTGGAAGCAAACATACAAGACGAAACTAATCACACACTACCTTCAAGCATAGCTATTCAAGCAGCATGGGACAAGGCATTTTGTCTAGCTTCACCCAGGGAAGATAGTAACATCACCTTGATCACAAGTTACTTAATATTAGAACAAAGTGAGGGAAGCATATTTATGCACAAGCACAATCATGATGCATGCTCATCCTATTCGTCCTTATGAAATTGCCAGCCTAAGGTGGCAATCATGTTCTATGTCGGTGGCATAACACGTACTCTCTCGATATATAGCTAGTCAGTCAGCTACATTCAATCTACGCATTCATGGTTAGCGTACCGGTAGGCAAATTCATTGCAACCCATCCCCACAAGAGATAAATAAGCACACAATGAAAGCAGTAAACTAAGATACTCTCCATATATACATCCCTAGATGTATATACTTTGGTATCCATAGCTACCCGACAGATATACCCACAATTAAGTACCTTCATATATACATGTGTGTAACATGTAAATATTCCAGTAGCCACAGCTAACTCTCCCCTAGACCGACAGTTGGACGGTCATGCTCTCACAACTCATACTTACCTGGGCGTAGAGGCAATTGATCCATACATTACCATTCAAGCAAATGGCATCCATACAATAGCATGCCGTATGGATGACGAAAGTAAAAACCCCCATGTTAGTACTTAGATATCCACCTAATAGTCCTTAACTGGGCATAAAGGAGGATGTCACTAGCATAGTTTTGCAAATTAATTTTGACAAATTTGTCTGTAGCTAAAGTTTTAGTCAAAATAGGCTTTTTAAAACCAAAACTTTGTTTTTAAAATGACATACATGATAGTATTATGCTTAATCTTGCTCTGATGCTAGCTATGATAGAACCACCCAATTTATACAAGATCAAGTACGGCTGTCCCCGCTAACACATTGACACGCGCATATTTTCACTTATATAAACCCAGTAGTCCATCGAGTGTCCCGAAAGACCTTGGTAAATCAACATCACAACCAAGATCGTGTGATTAAGCAAATACACATCACATACGCAGAGTTGCAGCGAAAATAATATTACAAAAGGGCTTCACAAATAATAGTACAAGTTTGGGTTTCAAAACCGATTATTGAAAACAACATAGCTTTCAAATGATTACATTAATATAAGTTCCAAATACATTGCTAGCATAAGTGACATCATCAGACAGAGGCATATAGATGAGAAGTAACTATAGAATCACTGAGCCCACCGGTGGTTAGCCACCATCTTCAACAGGCCAAGAACTTCACCTGCAACATGGTGGGATAAACCCTGAGTACTCGAATGTACTCAGCTAGACTTATCCATCATAAACCAGAAATGAAGTGACACCTAAGGATTATGCAAGGCTTTATCAGTGGATCTTGCTGGACAACCTCTTTGCATAAAAGCTTGAGTAATCATTAGCATTATTAACCTATAGTAGCTGTGACTTTTAGCCATTTCTTACCATCTATATTAGCACCTGTACTAATCAATCACTTGATTAAGTTGCAAACAATAATAACCATATCAGGTATTTCATGGCTCATTATCATCATCATCATCATCATTTAACCATATCTTTAAATTTAGTGAATCTACGTTGCCGCTGCTCAGTCAAGTTCTCACTATCTGGGAGAGACGGTGATTCGAATCGATTCCTATCCAGCTAGAGGGGTATTCCTAACACAAACTCTGCTTCCCTCGTCAGGGTCGCAAACAAGTAACCTTTGGTACAATTAAGGAGTCGTGGGTCCGATTAGTGCCGAAAAATCAAAGAACCACTCTGCCATGAGTGCTCGGTGACTTAACCCGCCCTTGGGCTTACGCCAATGGCTCTCCACACATCCTTACTACCATCTAGATTGCGACCAACTGCTCGCGCTCCCAGCCTGAATCGAGCTACTAGGCTTCGCGGTCGGAACGATTATCTGGCCAGCTAAATGTTAGGCTGCGTTCAACATGACATGAGAACGTACAA
This sequence comes from Miscanthus floridulus, assembly GCF_019320115.1. Classification (NCBI taxonomy): domain Eukaryota; kingdom Viridiplantae; phylum Streptophyta; class Magnoliopsida; order Poales; family Poaceae; genus Miscanthus; species Miscanthus floridulus. The sequence goes on along the minus strand of NC_089591.1, from coordinate 34,701,854 downwards.
CATATCGGTCCTTAAATGACACAGAAGGGGATAGATTCACACCCAAGACCTCCATGCCTTGTTGCTGCACTACCATCATCCCGTCCGGTCTCTTTTCATTATTAACACATGGTTCTTTTCGATGATAGCAAATATAGCCATCCGTGACCAGAGCTCATCCTACATCTCGCAGGTGACAGGAAATCACCCGACTTCTACCGGTCTAAGCATGTCTAAGCATCATTCGATCCTACACTTAATTAGGATTCATATGATTTTATCTGGACAAGGTAAGGATATAATGCAACAATTGGTTCCAACCAATTCCTATACTTAATGCATCATCAACAATAAAAGACACTCAAGATATTTATAGAAACATGGGAGACTTAGAATGCTCCGGGGCTTGCTTGGAATCCAACACTAGGTTAGTGTTTGTTAAACGACACTCGCTAGGCTAGTATCTCCCATCCTAGCACTTGTTGATTCCTTCGATCTTCGGGATAGGTCCACCATACACCGTCTTCGGGTTCGGCTCCAACATCACGTCCTTCACGTGGTTCATCTAGCGTACCTAGATGATATGCAATATGCAAGTGCATGAATAAAAAAACTGGCAATACGAGATGCATCACATAATCTATTATAGAAAGATAGTGAGCATATCAAGCATGGTACACCAGATAACTTGAGTTAAGCTATTCCATTGAAAACATCTATCACAATTTAAGATCTCAGGTAACTTAATTTAACACCATGAAAGGCATGAGTTACACTTAGCAACACATAAGGCAATGCAAGGTGAAAGCAATCAACTTATAAAGCACAACACATAATTTGGACAGCAGCACAGATAACACTTGTTTCAACCATAACTGGAGATCCAAACATCCAAAGAAGGTGATCCTAGACTTTCTGGAAAGATAATGAAATTTCCTACAACATTCTTATTATCACCAAAAGCTTATTCCAAAGCTAACTAGGTCAAACATGCCAATGTTTTAGATCTACACAGAACTAGGACAGAAAAGTAGTAGTAGTTTCAAAATGGCATAACTGGAGTTACAGACATCAAACAAGCATGAACATTAGCTTTATAGAAATCTTATAAAATTATCTAAAACATGTTTATTATCATCACAAGGTGATTTGAAAGTGCATCTAGCCCTTTAGTGGGTTTTGGATGATTGAATGACAACGTGATTAAAGGACTAACCCGTTTGCTAAGTGTGAACAGGTAATAGGTTATCTCACAGGTGCTTAATGAAAGCTAAAATGATGTGTTGTTGTATAAACAATCTAGTTCAAGCACAAGACAACAATGCAAATGGAATTCATGTGAAGGCTTATTTCTTATGGGATTTCCTTGTACTATGTGAAAGCAAGCTCATGATTATTAGTTAATGAGACATGAGGGATTGCATATGGAATGATCTCATATTTGAAGCTTGCTAAATTAAAATGAAAAAGATAACAATACATATGAATGGATGATTCAACACAAGATGTGACTTGATGGCTTGAGATGGTGAAGATAGCAAGGAAAGGCTTCGAGGTATAAGCAAGGGTGAAGGGCAAGCGACAGCTTGGCGGCCGAAGAACCTAGCTAGGGTGAAGAAGAAAGTATTTGCATTTAGTTGAGGTACTAATCAAGCTAAGATGGTCATATTGATGTGAAGGATCAAATCTATAATAAAGTATTTGATGGAAGTGACTTGATACATTTGGGATTATTCAAACTTGATGAATGGAATCAAGTCACATGCTCAAGATGGCTATGCTCAAGTGAAAAGATCAACATCAACATGTTAGCACCCTTACTTGATGAAGATTGGAAGGGACGGCATCAATTCGAAAAGAAATCAACTCAAGTGGTATAAATTCATTTTTGTTTTGATCTTGAGTTTAATAGGTATGCTGTACTACTAAGAGGGATGCATCATGTTGATAGATAATGTTTCATAAGTGCTCAAGCCAACCCATGTGAGTTTTGAGAATTTGAGCGACAAAAGAGCTAACTGATTTCTTGCTGGTCTGGCAATACCGGACATGTCCGGTATTCATACCGGACGTGTCTGGTATTTGACCAGCAGCTGTAAAGTTGTTGTTCTCGGGTTGGTTCGTCGGGAGTTCCAACGTAGGTCGGGAGTTCCGATGGTCGGGAGTCCCGGCATGGGTCGGGAGTTCCGACGTCTCGCACTTCAACAGACTTGGAGGTTTCACTATCCTAGTCATACCGGACGTGTCCGGTATGGATGACCAGAAGCCAACGGCTAGTTTTCAAAAGCCTTGAGCGTTGGGAGTTCTGACATACGTCAGGAGTTCCGACACCTCACTAACTTTAACTCAGTTACATGTTTTTCAAAATTGCTGAGGGTCGGGGGTTCCGACTTGAGTCGGGAGTTCCGACGGTCGGAAGTCCCGGCATTCTTCGGGAGTTCCGACGCTTCACAACATCACTGTAACTTAGTTACCGTTGGCACAGTGTGAGTCATACCAGACGTGTCCGGTATGCATACCGGACGTGTCCGGTATTGCAATGGCTATAAAACGGCTAGTTTTCCAAGGGGGCTATAAATACCCCCAAGCCTCCACCTTTGGAGGCTGCTGATTCTGCTGAGATAGACACACGTTTTTGAGCCTTGCCAACTCTCCTAAACCCTCTCTTAGTGAGTGTGTGATCCAAATTACAAAATCAATTTGTGGGTTGAGAAAAATTTTTGAAAAAGAGAGCAAGCCTCAACTTGAGCACTTGTGCTTATTGTCAATCTCGTGATTCGCATTTGTTACTCTTGGACTCTTCGGTCCTAGATGGCTAGGCATCGCCGGAGAGCAACCGAGAGATTGTGGTTGCTTCGGAAAGTTTGTAACGGTCGATTCCGCCGCCTCAGAATCAAATTAGTGGAAGGAGGAAAAGGAGTTGGAAAAGACTCTGACTAGAGTGACCTTCGTGGTACCCTCTAGGGCTAACCTTCGCTGGGTCACCCGCAGCCCCCTCAATGGAGAGTAGGACTCGAACGAGTCTGAACTTCGGTAAAACAAATATCGTGTCTAAATTCGCATTTCATTTGATATTTGTGTTGCTCTAGCTGTTCTGCAGGTTCTCTGTGTATATTGTCATCTCCATTAGGTGCCTGCAGTTTGGTTTGAAGATAGAAATCGAAAGGAGCAAGTTCAGGGCCGATCTGTAGAAATCGTGTATACCGGACACGTCTGGTATTCATACCGGACACGTCCGGTATTTCCTGCCTGCACTGAAAATATTTTTTCTCTGTTCTAACTTGGTGTTGCAGGGTTGTAACTTCTAGATATGTTCTTTATACCTTGTTTACTTTATGGCTAACTTGCGAGGGGTGGTAGTACTCTTAATTTGGAGTTTCCATTTTGGAAACTCCCCTTTCTAATTGTTTCCGCATTTAAAGGTGTTAATTTTCAGAAACGCCTATTCACCCCCCTCTAGGTGGCATCCTAAGTCCTTTCAATTGGTATCAGAGCCGGGTTCTCACCTAAAGCTTCACCGCCGTGAGAAAAGGATGTCGACGCCTATCGAGTTGGAGCCGGTGCTTCTCCAAAATGATGGTTCAAACTTTCTAACTTGGTCAATACATGTACTCAATGCTTTTAGAGATATTAGTCCTCTTGTTGAGCATATTGTGGATGCAAGCATACCTCTTTCTATAGTTGATTGGAGCAACTACAAAAATTTGTCAAAAGAGGAAGAGATATGCGTGCAACTCAATGCTCAAGCTATTAATATTATTTTGAGTACATTGAGTGTAGAGGTTCAAGATGAGGCAATCTTCAATGGACAACCACCTCCGGAGAGTGCTCATCTCATTTGGACTAGACTTTTTGATTTATATGGAAAATCCAAATGTGATGATGCACTTGAGATCGAGTCAATGGAAAGTATGTCCATTGTGTCTTCATGCAGCAAAGAAGCCTCACAAGACCTCAAGAGCACCAAGCCAGAGCAAGAAGTGCAAGCAGCACATGACGTGCTGTCTGCCTGCACATACCGGACGTGTCTGGTATGCCTACCGGACGTGTCCGGTATGGCTGAGGCAGCAGACCAGCAAGCAGCTGTTTGCAACGATGCTCAAGCCCGATGGCAACCAAGTGATGAGTCAATCTTAGTATCTCATGATACTCATCACTTGTGTCTCATGGCCAAGAAAAGCAAGAAGAAGAGTAACAAGAAAGATCAAGAAAAGAAGAAGGCTCAAGTGGATGATCAAGATAAGAGTGATATTGAAGTTGAAGATAACTACAACCTTGATCATCTCAACCATAAAGACAAGTTCATCATCATGAAGATAGTTGAAAAGAATGATGAGCTTGAAGAAGAGATTGAGAAGCAAGAGCAATTGCTTCAAAATCAAGAAAAGTTTCTCATCTCCAAATTGCAAGAGCTAAAGGCTATAAATGAGAGGTATGAAAAATTGTCAATTGAGCATGCTTTAGTTACTAACTCCTCTTCTAGTGTTTCACAACTAGAGAAGGAAAACTTCGAGCTCAAGGCAAGGCTAGATGAACTATCAAGCAAGTATAATGAGCTACAAGCAAATTATGTTCATCTAAAGTGCTCTCATGAGGAAGTAGTAGAATCAAGCATCATGCTTGAGGTGGCTCATGAGGTTGTGATTACATCGGTAAAATTTTGTCAACCTCTCACACATCCGCTCACTAGTACACCATCTCAATTAAATATTTCTTGTACTAATGAGTGTGCTCCTCAAGCAAGCCAATCTTCGATTGAGCTAAATCTTATAGAAAACATAGAGCTCAAAGAAGAAGTGCAAAGATTAAAGAAAGATGTGATTCGGTTGAAGGGTAAGGAGAAAGCACAACCTTCTCAAGATAACCGTGATAACATGGTGAAGAAGCTTGAGAAGGGTTCAAACCTTGCTTCCTCCAAAGCCAAACAAAAGAATCACATCTCAAGCAAGGCCAACACAACCAAGAGCAAGAAACATGGAAAAAGGATGTGCTATGGTTGTGGATTGTATGGACATGAGTGGGCTATGTGTCCACACAAGAGTTGGGCCGACAAGGTTGAAGCCGCCAATCAAAAGGCTTCTACCAAGGAGGCCAAGCAAATGAAGAGTCATAGACAAAGTGCTTGTCTCATGAGCAAGAAATTGGGGCATCCTACCAAGAAATGCTCAATGTACAAAGAAGCAAGAAAGGAAGCCCAAGTTGCAACTAGAAGATGCTATGGGTGCAATGAGATGGGCCACAAGGTTGATAGATGTCCATACAAGCAAAACAAGCATAGAGCAAACAAAGGCTGCATATGCTATGCTTGTAAAAGAAAGGGGCATCTAAGCTATGAATGCCCAAATGGTAACATCCCTAAGCCGAACACATTTGTTTATGATAATATGCTTAGGAAGACCACAAATGAAATTAGCACTAGCAAGGTGATGTGTTCACCACAAACTAATGCTAAAGCCATTTGGGTGCCTAAGCACTTGTTGACTAACTTAAAAGGACCCAACAAGAGTTGGGTACCAAAGTGTGCTTAGGTTAATGATGTAGGTACTTGGTGATGAGATGAAATCCTCGGGGTGGTTGAGCAAGCAATTTGATAATATTCACTCAATCTATCAACCAATTCTTATCATAATTCCTTATATGGTTGACCCGAAGATAATTCAATAAATATATCATCTATTTCATCCTCATCATTGGTAACAAGTACCTAAACTTTATATCATAGCCACTTTGTTCGGTTTGTGTACAAAAGGTCACAAATAGACATATTTGTGAAATATTGAAAGTGGTTAATAAGTTTTACTTGATGTTTATCATATTTGCCATATGATGCTTTTATTAGCTCTCTAGTAGAGTAATTTATTTGTTGAGATGCAAGTATACAATAAATAAATATTACAGTTAAAACGAAGAATCACAAGCAGCAAATTAATTGGTTCTGTCTTGCACCTATCGGACGTGTCCGATATTACTATCGAACGTGTCCGGTATGGCCAGGGACAGAAAGTCAGTGTTTCTGTTCTATGTATTCCGGACGTGTCCGGTATACTACCGGACATGTCCGGTACTGCATGGACCAGAACACTAATTGTGTTGCAACTGAGTATTCGATCCATACATTTTTTATATATCCCTAACTTACTCAGAAGCTTGTGTTTTATCAAATCTAAGTGGATTGTGAGCATCTCTTAAACTCACTTTTAACTATGGCAATCTTATTTGGTTTATGGTCAAAAGAAAATTGGCTCTCAATTTCTTATTAGAATAAAAGTGCTTGTTGAAAGTCAGTCAAAATACTTGAAGCACTTATTTAGGGGGAGCTAAATTTCTATTTTGCACCATTGTGGACTAACAAATTTATCTAGCACTCTTTGTAGTCCTTTGGATGAAAAATTGAATTTGTATCAAGCATGATTACTTGGCAATCAAGGTCAACATAAAGATTATCATGCCATGTATCTTCTTAGTGGTATTCTTGTGGGCTCAAGGCAAAGGTATGTGTTTACATACATACATTGTAAGTGCATCTAAGGCCCTTTATATGTTAGAATGTGCACTTGTGTGACATAGGAGAGATGTTTTTCAAAACCCCTAACTAGCATGAGTAGGAAGTGTGAATTTGAAAAACTATTTGAATCTTGGTCTTTATGACCTAGCCTTGCCATGTGTTGATTATAGCTCTCCTTGATTGTTTGATCAGCTAATCACACATGACATGGCTCTCTTAAGTCCACAATCTACTTTGTCTCACTTCATCTCTCTCAAGCAAGCAAATTATTGATTATGCCATATATTTGGAAAAGGGAAAATAAATTGATGGCATTCGATAAGAAAAGTGATAGTACTCGGTTTGGATCAAGATCATACACCTTTTTGGACTGAGCAACAACAGAGAAAGGGATTGGAAGAGTGAGAACACATTTTGGAATTATTTGGGCCAGCCCATGTATACCGGGCGTGTCCGGTATGCTACCGGACGTGTCCGGTATGAGCGGGACTATAAAAATAGAGCATACCCCTTCAGCCCAAACAGACTTGCCTCCTCCAAATCAACCAGCCGACGCCCTTCTTCCCACCTAGGGCGACCAAGGATTTCACCAAGGAAAAGAGAGAGAGGGAGATTGCATTGGAGAAGGCTTGGATCAAGGATTGAAGGCCCGTGGATTTGGATTTCACATCGCTCTCTCTTCTCTCCTCTCAAGGTACCCTAATCACGGACCTTGTCCGATCTATGTGGTCAATGCATGATTTGAAAATTCCTTTAGTCAATATGCTACATTGGTGATGGAGAAGCAATGCCCAAAGTTTGGTATTAATCCGTGTTGATTTGAATCAAGGAACCTTGGTTAGGGTTGCTGGTCGCCCATACCGGACGTGTCCGGTATGACCTAGCAGAGCAGGCTCTCTGCTTCCTTTGATTCAATGCTATTCTAGAATTGTTTATTAGGCACAGTTTCTTCTGTATCTATGTTTTGCAAACCTTGTGACAATGGTGTGTCGAGGTGATTGTAAAACCTTAGATAAAAGAATCTATGTCTAATTACAATTCAAGAATAAGCTATGGGCATGTATCTAAAATTCTTTGGAAATCTTTGGATACAGGACAGCAGCCATGAGTGGACGACAGGAGCCGAGGTCCAAGCACAGGCATGATCCAGCACTTGAGAAGTACAAGAAGGCGAGACAGGATATGCATCCTGGATTCCAGCCGAGCAGCAGGAGGCCTACCAGGGCTGCCTCTAGTGCAGCAACTCAGTATGTAGAGGGGTCCGAGAGCTCTTCTTCTGACATAGACACTAATGAGTTTAGAGTGGAGTCTAGAGATGAAAGAAAGAGGAAGAGCACTGACAGAGGATCAGATGGTGATAGCTCAGATGAGGAGCAGGAGATTGAGGAGGAGGAGTCAGTTCCTCCAGTTCAGCACCAGCCTGGTCAGGGGATGCATTATGGTCTTCTTGAGATATGTCTGCCCAATGTGCCCTCCTATGTTCACAGAGTTGACTACAGAGGAAAGGGTATGACCAGGAGAGCTAGAGATGAGCGAAGGGTTGATCCGAGAGGCTTACCTAAGGTTCAGTACGATCACCGCTTCCAGATAGCTTTTCACCTGGACTTCTACTCTAGTGTGATTCTCACTAGGAACCCTATGATTGCCAGGTCTTAGTGGATTGACTGGTAGTACGTCAGAGAGTTGCAAAAGGCCTCAGTTGATCATGCCATTGCCATTTGCCAGCGCACTGGGGTTTATGAGATCATGGAGTTCCAGCATGACTGGAACACAGAGGTAGTAGCTCAGTTCTATGCTACTCTATTTGTTGAGGAGGATGAGCGGCGGATGCACTGGATGCTTGAGGGCCAGTGGTACAGTGTTGACTATGATATTTTTGCCACCCATCTTGGCTTCTCAGAGGATGATCTCCAGAGGGACAGGATCCACACCGAGCAGGTGTTACCTTCTGAGCAGCTTGCCTACATGTATCCTCCAGGTGGTGAGAGAGGAGCTATGGAGAAGGTTCTAGGTCTTCACCCTACCTACAGATACCTGGACAAGATGTTTAGGAAGACTATTGACTGCAAGGGTGGAGACAAGGGCAACATTGTAGATTATTCCAGGAACTTACTCCACAGGATGGCACCTGATGCTCGGCCCTTCAGCGTGTTTGACTTTATTTGGTCCGAGATCAGGAGTGTTGGAGAGAGGCCCCTCAAGGGCTATGGTTTTGCTCCTTATATCATGCATATGATTGAGCAGGTGACTGGGCACACATTCGAGTATGATAAGAGTCACAAGGCCTTGAAGATTATTGCAGATCTGCCTGAGACAGGGTTACCTCTAGTAGGACCAGGAGGAGCAGCAGTAGCACCAGAGACAGATGCACCTGGGAGTGGTGCACCAACAGGAGCTTCACCTTCACCATGTGCTCCTTCACGTTCTACTTCACGCCGTGGCAGTCCTCCCTCGCCTATCCGCAGGCTTTTCAGCTCTATATTTGGGATGTGCCGTGACATCCAGACTAGGCAGCAGGAGGAGAGAGAGGCTAGGAGGAAGGACACTCGGACTTTGAAGCAAATTGCTTCTAATCTTGAGCTTGATCCTCCTAGGTCTCCTCTATCAGATGAGGCAGCCAGTGAGCCTGAGACTGAGGAGCAGCAGCAGGCTAGATATGATAGAGAGTATGTTGAGTTCATACAGCGATAGCAGCAGTAGCAGGCACCTGAGCACCCTAACACTCTACCACTTTAGGCTCGTGTGCCTACTCACTCTCAGCCACGTCCTAGCACTGCCGATGACTATGCTACAGATTGGTGGAGTGACCTGACAGGTGGTGGTGGCTTCTACGGGTCTGGTGGCTATTACCCATCTGGTGCAGGTGGTTCTTGTCCAGCCAGTGTTGCACGCTCAGATGATGAGGATGCTGGGAGAGATGATGATGATGATGATGTTGAGTGATGCCAGAGATTAGTGACAGCTTGTAGCCCCGTTGTCCTTAGTATGTCATTGTTGGACCTTTGTGGTGATAGATGACAAAGGGGGAGAGAGACTGATTAAAGCTTCAGGATAGTTTCATTTGCTTATCTTTGTACCTGAAGATGTGTACTGTAGGCTGTAGTTTGTTTTTGAGCTTCATTGATTATATCTTGTGAGAGATGAGACTTATGCTTTATCTATGTATCTCTTGAGACATGATCTTTATCTATATATCAGTGGTTTCTGGACTTGAGAAGATTTGTAATGAGTGCTATGTGTGAATTACATATGTCATATTTATTTTCATAAGGACTATGCATGCTAGAATGAAAATATTTGATGTGATGCTTTTATATTTATTCTTGTGTGATATATCTTGTCATATGCATCACGGTTTTCACTTTGTCACACACACATGCACCCCACTGATGCAATGATTTAAGGGGAGAGTCTCCTATTTGTTTTAGTATGTGCAATTGACATTTGAGGTCATTTTATGAATTCTAATCATAAGCACATATTAAGGGGGAGCCTCTCATAAATCATTGAACCCAAAAGTTTAAATGTTTATATCATTTTGTAAGCTTTAATCAAGTTGTCATCAATCACCAAAAAGGGGGAGATTGAAAGTGCATCTAGCCCTTTAGTGGGTTTTGGATGATTGAATGACAACGTGATTAAAGGACTAACCCGTTTGCTAAGTGTGAACAGGTAATAGGTTATCTCACAGGTGCTTAATGAAAGCCAAAATGATGTGTTGTTGTATAAACAATCTAGTTCAAGCACAAGACAACAATGCAAATGGAATTCATGTGAAGGCTTATTTCTTATGGGATTTCCTTGTACTATGTGAAAGCAAGCTCATGATTATTAGTTAATGAGACATGAGGGATTGCATATGGAATGGTCTTATATTTGAAGCTTGCTAAATTAAAATGAAAAAGATAACAATACATATGAATGGATGATTCAACACAAGATGTGACTTGATGGCTTGAGATGGTGAAGATAGCAAGGAAAGGCTTCGAGGTACTAAGCAAGGGTGAAGGGCAAGCGATGGCTTGGCGGCCGAAGAACCTAGCTAGGGTGAAGAAGAAAGTACTTGCATTTAGTTGAGGTACTAATCAAGCTAAGATGGTCATATTGATGTGAAGGATCAAATCTATAATAAAGTATTTGATGGAAGTGACTTGATACATTTGGGATTATTCAAACTTGATGAATGGAATCAAGTCACATGCTCAAGATGGCTATGCTCAAGTGAAAAGATCAACATCAACATGTTAGCACCCTTACTTGATGAAGATTGGAAGGGACGGCATCAATTCGAAAAGAAATCAACTCAAGTGGTATAAATTCATTTTTGTTTTGATCTTGAGTTTAATAGGTATGTTGTACTACTAAGAGGGATGCATCATGTTGATAGATAATGTTTCATAAGTGCTCAAGCCAACCCATGTGAGTTTTGAGAATTTGAGCGACAAAAGAGCTAACTGATTTCTTGCTGGTCTGGCAATACCGGACGTGTCCGGTATTCATACCGGACGTGTCTGGTATTTGACCAGCAGCTGTAAAGTTGTTGTTCTCGGGTTGGTTCGTCGGGAGTTCCAACGTAGGTCAGGAGTTCCGATGGTCGGGAGTCCCGGCATGGGTCAGGAGTTCCGACATCTCGCACTTCGATAGACTTGGAGGTTTCACTGTCCTAGTCATACCGGACGTGTCCGGTATGGATGACCGGAAGCCAACGGCTAGTTTTCAAAAGCCTTGAGCGTCGGGAGTTCTGACATACGTCGGGAGTTCCGACACCTCACTAACTTTAACTCAGTTACATGTTTTTCAAAATTGCTGAGGGTCGAGGGTTCCGACTTGAGTCGGGAGTTCTGACGGTCGGAAGTCCCGGCATTCTTCGGGAGTTCCGTTGCTTCACAACATCACTGTAACTTAGTTACTGTTGGCACAGTGTGAGTCATACCAGATGTGTCCGGTATTGCAACGGCTATAAAACGGCTAGTTTTTTCCAAGGGGGCTATAAATACCCCCAAGCCTCCACCTTTGGAGGCTGCTGATTCTGCTGAGATAGACACACGTTTTTGAGCCTTGCCAACTCTCCTAAACCCTCTCTTAGTGAGTGTGTGATCCAAATTGCAAAATCAATTTGTGGGTTGAGAAAAAATTTTGAAAAAGAGAGCAAGCCACAACTTGAGCACTTGTGCTTATTGTCAATCTCGTGATTCGCATTTGTTACTCTTGGACTCTTTGGTCCTAGACGGCTAGGCGTCGCCGGAGAGCAACCGAGAGATTGTGGTTGCTTCAGAAAGTTTGTAATGGTCGATTCTACCGCCTCGGAATCAAATTAGTGGAAGGAGAAAAAGGAGTTGGAAAAGACTCCGGCTAGAGTGACCTTCATGGTACCCTCTAGGGCTAACCTTCGCTGGGTCGCCCGCAGCCCCCTCAACAGAGAGTAGGACTCAACGAGTCCGAACTTTAGTAAAACAAATATCGTGTCTAAATTCGCATTTCATTTGATATTTGTGTTGCTCTAGCTGTTCTGCAGGTTCTTTGTGTATATTGTCATCTCCATTAGGTGCCTGCAGTTTGGTTTGAAGATAGAAATCGAAAGGAGCAAGTTCGGAGCCGATCTGCAGAAATCGTGTATACCGGACATGTCCGGTATTCATACCGAACACGTCCGGTATTTTCTGCCTGCACTGAAAATATTTTTTCTCTGTTCTAACTTGGTGTTGCAGGGTTGTAACTTCTAGATATATTCTTTATACCTTGTTTACTTTGTGGCTAACTTGTGAGGGGTGGTAGTACTCTTAATTTAGAGTTTCCATTTTGGAAACTCCCCTTTCTAATTGTTTCCGCATTTAAAGGTGTTAATTTTCAGAAACGCCTATTCACCCCCCTCTAGGCGGCATCCTAAGTCCTTTCATGATTCCACCACTAACAAGGTCAATCAAGCACAATTGAGCACCTCTATCCAGACTTGGACAGATTCTACCATGCAACTTCACAAGCTTATAACTAGAGTTATACTAATCCAAAAGATATGCAATAAGACAATATGGAAATATTATGCAATTGTATACAATTCATATTTAATCACCCCAGCATGATTCCCAAGTTAAAAGGGTCAAACAGTCACATTTATCAAATCTGGTCCAGAAATTCTAGAGAACTATAATTTCTGAAGACCAACTTAGAACAGTCATAACTCACAAAATATTTGGCCAAATGCCATGAAAATTTAACACAAGATGGTTAAGTGAGTTATATACAACTTTCTTATTATCATCTTAAGATGAATCTACATATAACAAGGCCAATTAATCTAATAAATGCATCTCTTTCTAAAACATGGATAGAAACTGACATGCCACTTTAAACAGCTATAAATGGAGTTATACATGTCCAATAAATGTGGTTCTAGACTTTTTAGAAATCTTAGGAAATTCTAAACAACTTTGTTGTAAACACCTAAAGCTAATTCTACTATTAAGAAGGCCCCACAATAAGAACAAAGAAACCCTCTCTGGGTTTGGGTAGAAATAGCCATAGAGATTTAAGCAAGTATAACTCAAGATCTACTTAACCAAAAATCATGATATTTAGCTTTTTGAAAATCTTAGTAAAAGTACTACAACTCATGTATTATCATAAAGTCATGATTCATAACTTAACTAAGCCAATTAATTCAAACATTAGGACTATTTAGAATAGGAGTAAAGCAATACAGATAATTTGTTATTTTTATAGATCTTAAACTATCAAGCCTAAAATATTGAAGTTGTTACCAGACATCAAGAATAACTTTAGTAGCACTCCACAAAAATTTCACAATTATTTAAGCATAACAACTGCAGTTATAAAAAAGACAAGACACAACTAATATTAAGAACCTAACTGCATAAATCTCTTTTTACAGAAAAATATTTAAACTAAAACATGCCATATTACAGAGCTACTGCATAGATCATTTCACAAGGATTCCAAAAAGTCCACATTTGTTATTTTACGAGTTTTCTACTAATTACTACAAATTTTCAAAGTTGATCATTCAAATCTGTAAAAACTAGAGAAAAGGAATGTAAATCTTGCATCAGGGACCCTATAGTTTTCAGAAACTAAACATGAACAAAAAGATCCTTTCTGGCACTATTCAACTGAGTCACGGCTACTTCACTTAACCCCCTCCCTTTCTTCAAATTTCAGCGCGAAGTCCTTCCCCGGGGCAAAACAGAGGAAGCGGAGGGGAAGTCACCGGTGCCGGTCGGAGGAGGCTCGCCGGCAGCGAGGAGTGGCGGGGAAGCACCAAGGGACCCGCGCATAGCCGCAGGTGCCAACGGCTTGCCCCACAGCGGCCCAAGGCCCGCTGGCCTCGTGAGCAGGCGGCACGGTGGTCATGTCTCCAACGACGGCGGTGCTGCGGTGGTGGTTCCAGCTGAAGAAATGGGGCTAACAACAAGGGTAGAGGAGGCTTAAGGCTCTCTATCAGTGCGTGCTCACGATGCTCGGCATTGGCGGCCATGGCGGTCGTGTGTCCTGACGTGGAGCGGAGCGAGGAGAGAGCAACGGCCGAGGGAGCGAGTGAGGAAGGAAGTGGAGAGCTTGGCCGGGGCTCTCCTCATCCACATCGGGCGCAGGGGGCATGTGGCATGGAGGTGGGGGTGCTGCTCATGTTCGCCACACACGGGGCATGCATCGCCCCTTTGAGGCATTCCACCGAGCAGCTGGCGAGTAGTGGAGCGGGCCGGTCGGAACGCGATTTGGGCCGATTTATGGGCCAAACTGGGCTTTGGGCCCAAAATGAAGTTTGCTCATCACGGCCTGCTCTACAACTTTTAATAAGACACCTAGGTCATTAAAGCTCTGGATCAGCGAGTAATTAGGTTCCAAAGTGATAGTGTCAGCGCGTTGACAACGATGAACAAAAGTCCAATTTGATGGTCCAAATGAAGTCACACGAGTGCCATCTTTTTACATGCTCTTCTCCATCATGTACACTCCAACTTTTATTTTGGGTTCAAGTCAAGTTGCTTAATGAAAACATGAGAACGCCAGATGCCAATGTCGACGACTAGTCGACGAAGAATTCCAGACTTAGAAAAATTCTAAGTACCGAAAACAGCTACCAAATCAAAGTTTGAGCCTCAGTTTGACTTGCTTACCAGCTGATCTAGCTCTTGGTCCAAAAACAAAGTTTGTTCTACTTCACTCAAACTTCAACCTTTATTGAAGGTGCAACTCCATGCAAGCAATGTAAGTGATTGGTCAACCTAGGTCAAAGTAGCATCATGGTAAAGCTTAAATCCGAGTTTTAGACCGATTGAGGTATTTTCTTATCCTCCGCTCAACACGAACCCTTCATGACTTTTGTTGTAGAGTTAAATTATAGTCATTTGGGCAAGGTTTCAAGGTTTGGTTGATGATGTAGAATTCCATTCACTTTATAAAACAATTTAGGCAAGGACATAACTTGTCATTTCATGTGACTTCTTGATTCCAAACTTCACGAAACTTTTCCATGGATCAATATAGATGGATATTGATGCAAGACACATGAAACAAGTACATCCAACATTACTCAAGCATACTTTTTAGAAAGGGCAGCATGTAAGCAATGGTGCATGGTCCAAGTTTAAGTGGTGGCTCATTTTCATATGTTTGACCTAACATCTCCATCACCACTTAACATGCCATGGTTGAGTTTAAACCCGTTGCTTAACTGGTGACAAACACCTAGGGTGTTACAGTGTTGATATGCACTTTTTGTTTTCTAATGGGCTCAAATCGTGGTTTCAACAAGTGGCGTGGTGTAAGGGCGGCATGGTCGTTATAAGGGACCATGACGCCTAAGAGGGGGGGGGGGTGAATTAGGCAACTTAAAAATCTACTCTATACTATGGCATCTAATTCCACCTAGTCAAAACCTATGCAAGAAAGTAATATGTCTAGATGTGCAACTACGGTTTTGCTAGGTGTGTTGCTATCTCTACCTCGAAAGAGTTATGCAACCTAGATTCCAATCCTATCAACTAGCCTATCAACTAAGCTAGAAAAGTAAAGCAATCAACCAAGGTAGCAATGTGAATGCGGAAGATAAAGATGAGGTAGAGATGCAAACTCCCATCGTTGACTCCGGTATTTTTACTGAGGTATCGAGAAGCGCTCGAGCTTCCCCCTAGTCCTCATTGGAGCCCCTCACAAGGAATCCCTCACAAGGGCTAAGCTCCCGGTCAGGTAACTTAGTGGATAGCCCCGGTCCTTCCCCACACGCAAGTGTGTCCCCGGTGTGCCTTCTGGCAAGCCTCTCCTAGAACGCAACCTACCATTTTCACTATCAAGCTTCTGATCGAACTGTCGCAGGCCTTGTTCTCTTTGGTACACGGTGGCGGCCACACCACAAACGTGGTTGGTGTGATCTCACAAGACTATAAGCCCCTTCGATGTACAATAATGGTGCGTGCAAGCATCGAGTAATAAGAGGTGTGCAAACCTCACTAAACACTAGGCCTAAACCTAGAGCAAGCACATAAGCGGTGGTCTAATCAACCTAAGCACTTCGCAAAGCACCTATGCTAAACACCTGTTGAATCACTAAGCACTATGCAAGTGAAGATCACTACAATGGTGTAGCAACACCCTTGGTATGATTCCTCAGCTCTCCATAGCTCAAATGGCCGGTTGGGGGGTCTATTTATAGCCCCACAAGTGAGAACTAGCCATTGGACCTGAGACCCAACTTTCTGCTAGTGACCGAACGCTGATCACGTCTTGATCGGACGTGTCCGGTCCTACCGACCATTGGAGCACGCGCATTGATTGGACTCTGGGCTGAGTCCGGTCTCACTCGATCGGACGTGTTTGGTCACTCTAGTGCTACTCTAGAACCTTTTTGGACATGATTGGATGCCACTGCCTGGCGCGTCCAGTCACCCATAGCTGCTATGTCCGGTCCTCACTAAGTTGTTGCCGCGATGATGAACAGTGATGTCCATGCGTCTGGTCACTGCCTCGCTTTGCATCCGGTCACTACTGCTAACACCTGCTATTGTTGAGCAGCTGATTGGACGCAATCCTCATAGGGCTACGTCCGGTCACCTCTGCCGAGCTTGTTTCTTCGTGATCTTGCGTCTGGCTTGGTTCCCATCTTCATGCTTGGACTTTGCTTGATATCTTGGGTCTTCTCTTGTGCTTCTAGGGTCTTGCTTATGGTGTTGAATGTCGAATCATCATGTCACCTTCGTCCAAGTCATGTCCTGCACCCTATTAAACTTCAAAACAATTACTTGCAAATTCATTAGTCAAATTTAGTTGTGTTGGTCATCAAACACCAAAATCCAAATTAAATGGGCATATGGTCCATTTGCCTTATAGTCATGACTTTGTGAGCCAGTAGACCACTTACCACAACATGTGGTTAATAGTTACTGAATGCAAAAAAGGAGTGTAGGCTACCAGTCTTTACTCTCAACCATTTCATAGTGATATTTTGAGTTAGTTTTGAACCGTGGTTTTGGGCAGTTAATTGGTTGGTGTGGACTGGTTTTGGAGGGAGAATGAGTGGGGTGGTGTGTGTAAGGACCATGACGCCTAAAAGGGGTAAATTATGTAACTTAAAATTCTATTTCTAACTATGGCCTCTAATTGCAACCTTAACAAAACAAAGCAAATAAATAAACTATCTAAATGTGCAACTACGATTTTGCTAGTGTCTTGCTATATCTACCACAAAAGAGTTATGCAACCTAGGTTCCAATCCTATCAACTTTCCTATCAACTATGATAGGAAGTATAAAGCACACAACCAAGATTGCAATATAAATGAGGAAGCTAAATTGAAGTAGAGATGCAAACTCCCATCGACAACTCTGGTATTTTTACTAAGGTATCGAGAAGCACACTAAGCTTCCCTAGTTCTTGTTGGAGCCCCTCACAAGGAAGCCCTCACAAGGGCCAAGATCCTAGTTGAGTAACTCTATGGATAGCCTCAGGCCTTCCCCACTGCGTAAATGGGTCTCTGATGTGCCTTCTGACATGCCTCTTCTAGACCGCTCCCTGCCAGTCTTCACTATCAAGCTTTTGGCCAAAATGCCACATGCCTTGTTCCCTCTAGGTACACGGTGGTGGCCACACCACAAACACTGTTGGTGTGGTCTACCAAGACTACAAGCCCTGCCAAGTACAAATGCGATGCGCACATGCACCTTTGATCAAGAGGTATGCAAACCTCACTAGCAACTAAGCCTAAGCCTGAGTAGGCGCATATGAGTGTGGTCTAACTAACCTAAGCGCTTTGCAAAGCATCTACTGCTAATCACCTTGTGATCCTTTGAGCCCTATGCAAATGGAGAGCACTAAAATGGAGTATCACCTCCCTAGATATGTTCATCAGCTTCACACTTCACATGGCCGGTGAGGGCAAGTATTTATAGCCCCCAAGTCAAAACTAGCCATTGGAGGTGCTGTAGAAATTCTGCGTGGGCACCGGACAAGTATTGTTCACTATCCTATGCATAGGACCGGTACCGTTCACTGTCTGGTGCCTGGTACTATTCACTGTCCGGTGCTGGTACTATTCACTATTCGGTGCTACCACATTAGCTAGCCGGTGGGCACTAGCCATTGCTTCCTCGACTAACCGTTGGAATAGTACCAATCTAGTGCTCTATCTAGTGGTACTCCTAACTTGACTGGCGTCTTCTTGCTCTTTCCAACTCAATTTCTATTGGGGTTATGACCTTAGGGTGTCTCAAGGCACTGATTAGTTAGCAGGCCGAGCAACCCATGATACATCAGCCAGCAAGAGCCTGAACGACCGAGGCCTAGTTGATCCAAGAAAACCAGGCCAACCGCTAAGGCGGCGGTCGGCTACGATCGCTTCATCAGACTTAGCCACATGATGCGTAAGAGACTCATGACCTCCCCACCACTTTGACCCCTAGGAGGAATGAGGAGGGGTCGAGCTTGACCTAGCATGCCTGCTCTGACAAGAGTAGATATGCCACACTAACCCCACAAGGACCGAGGGGACAATGGTCATCTTAGTCCAGTCAGACGCTATCCCTATGCTACATAGCACGGATAAGACAACACTGCATGACAATGGCTGTCAGTACAGTGACCCACCATCCAAATACGAACCAATAAGACGCATGCATGGTTCTACCCACTACAAGATGTGATCCACGATGAAGGCCTTGACTTAGAGGCCATCTAGACCGATGAGAGCCATGACCCATCAATCTGGATCATGGCCCTCAGCTCCTCAAGCCAACTGGGCGATCGATGACTCGGGGCAGCTACCAACTCCTATACGACACCCCAGGAAACCAGGAGGTGATGATGAAGACCATAGCAGAGACCACATCGCATAGGACGGCTAGTGAACCACCACCATGCCTATAATGCTGCCATGGCCTAGCACAGTAGCACCATGCCACACCATGTCATGATTTGGCCACAAGACAATGACTGACAACCATGCCTGGATGTGCACCACAAGATGGCATAGCTTGCAAGCCAAGTTAGCTAGGACCTCCCTCAGGCTCATGACCTCTTCGGTCAGGAGAACCTTCTCCTTTGTATACACCCTAGGCCCTGAACTCTATATAAGGGCAGTCCAGGGCACCCATCCAAACTCATTTTTTGATTCACTCATTCTTACACCAAAGAAGTGCTCTTGAAGCTTCCCTTCTGACAACCTATCTCCTAGCTCTAGCTCTCCTACCTATTCCACCATTCCTTCACCCCCCATTGTAAGAACTTTAGAGCATTCAAGCGAGGAACACATACTTGATCATCTCTAAGACTAGACGTAGGGCTCTAGTCTAAACTAGTATAACCCCTTGTGTCTTTTGTATGCTACCATCATCTTCCTAGAGTAGTGTGACAATCGTATAAATTCACTAGTTTGGTTTACAAAACACCAATAGTTGGTGCGCTAGGTAGGGGACAGTTGCGCACTCTCGATTGTTGAGAAAGAAGCGATGGCTCCTCGCACCATTGGTGGACTCACATGTGGAATGGCCCATGGTGGCCACATTTGCCCAAAAAACTATGAGTTCATCGGTGTCAAAGGGCTAGCGCCTGCATCCGCTTTTAGCCGTGGCCCAGACCTCCGTCCTAGAGATCTGTATATCGTGGTCCACTGGTGGACACACTCTCAAAACTACCCCCAGTGGCAGCATCCTAGAGTTCACCTACATAGGAGGGCTAGTACCCTCTCTCATCACTGGCCATGGCCAAACCTTCCGCCCGAGTGGCCATAGGCCCATGGCTCAAGGCGAGCTCACCTTGGGAATGGCCTCAACTGACCACATCCTTTTGGGAAACCATGAGGTTATCCGCACTAATGACTTAGTGCCCATCACCAGCTTCTACCCTATCTAGGCCAACCATGTGGGAAGGTAGGGTCTGGTGTAGAACCATGCCCACAACAGCGTCTCCGCAACTAGCAGAGCGCAACATGTTAGGGCACGCACAAATGATGAAATTACCCGCCTGCCCCATGGCATCGTCGTTAGTGCCCAGGTGGCTACCCAGCATCACATCTCGCAAGGCCAGGCCTAGAACCAGGACCTAATCCTACACGACGGATAAACCAACCATCATGTCTTAGTGAACTGTTAGCCATCACTCGGAGGCACGTGCATCTAAGGAAGCGGGCTCCCAGTGCGCACCGCGCACTGTGCCAAGTGGACCAAACCACATTGCACTTAGAACCCGCTTCGGCAGCGACATGACACGCCAGCTCTTCGTCGAGAGCGGCTACCGCACCGAGAGGCGGGGACGTGATGACCGTGACATCATCATGCCACAAAGGCTCAGGCACCAGAGCACACAAACTCTCCTGGCTAGAA
Organism: Miscanthus floridulus; assembly: GCF_019320115.1. Taxonomy (NCBI): domain Eukaryota; kingdom Viridiplantae; phylum Streptophyta; class Magnoliopsida; order Poales; family Poaceae; genus Miscanthus; species Miscanthus floridulus. Next base: position 34,681,544 of record NC_089591.1, on the reverse strand, counting down.
GCTATAAGAAGCCTAACTCGAAGAAGACATCCCGAGGGCTTGCGAGCCCGCCGAGGACGTCGAGCCAGCAAAGATCAACCCAAAGCCATCTGAGAGGTTGATCTGCACTAGCTGTGACCGTCCCAAGTACTAAAGAAGCACCCTCATCAGCTCATGGCCCGAAGACTGCAATGACTTCATCACAAGCAAACGCTCGGGGGCTCGCCGCGCCCTGAGCAACGACAACCAGGTTCACAATAGCTTTCGATACATTGGTCAGTCACAACCACCTTGACCTTAGCCTCTCTACCCAAGCACATCCATTTGCACATACGAGCCTACCAATAGTCAAAGAAACTTAGGGCCAACTAGTAGAGTGAACCCGATAGCATGATGCCCATACATTATGTCCTAGTAGCGCTTATCTCCTGAGTGACTCGATCCAACTCACACTCGCAGTCAGATGTGACTCACTCGTGGGCACTACACACGTAAGTGCATACGCACTACCTATGGTGCAGCACTATTTGTCATCATCCCAGCGACCGATCCCTTTCAAACTCCTTCCAATCGTGCCTGTCATCATGATGAACCGGTGAACCGCACCTTGATTTCCTGCTCGTACTAGGTCTAAAAGGAATTGGGGAACTCGCTCGGTCAAGGTGAAAGGAGCAAAAAGAAAGAAATCTTTAGCTGCTTGATCGCTTTCCTCTCACATTGTGCTAGATCTATGACCTACCCTCGACGCATCAATGCTCCAATGGATCGCACACCTTTTTAGCCTCAGCGGACCAGCCCCTAGGTTAAAATGCTGCACCCACAAGCACAAGGCTAGGGGGAACAAAGCACATTCCAATTCAAATGAAAAGAAAAGTGAAAAGGCAACAGAATGGAAAACTGAATGCAGCTGACCACACACCATACACACACAAAACCCATAACATATTCACCGTAACAAGGACACCCATGTAACACAGAATCCTTACACAAGGATCTCCACACAATGGAAGCTTGAAACCTGGCGTCATATGCAGACAACGGACACTTTACCTACAAGGGCTCATATTCCACGAGCGGTGGCATTACTCATCACAAGGATGTCACCGTCTGACCTTCTAAGCGTGTGACCTTGGACAATGTCATGGTCGATGCCACTATGGCATGGGTTCCCTAATGCCAGGGCAGCAAAATACCAAACGTCTACAGTCAGCTGACCAGCAAGAGACGCGACACGTCAGAATAAGCGCACTGAAGTTGACTCTCTATCAGCACGTCCACACCTAGACAACTAGCATCGATCAACGCAAACTAGCCAACGTAGCTCGTTCACAAGGACTAGACTGCAATGCTCCATTAGCTCATACGCAACAAAGGATCATGTGAAGTCGAATCCTCATAACCCAATCTAGATAGGGCCTCACGCCCACTGCAAAAGTAAGGAGAGGAAGGTACCCATGCAACTTGAAGAAAAACGAAGAAAGGCGTGATGCTGCCAAGCCTATCCTATAGACACTTAGGTCACGAAAATGGGGTCCGATTGAGCCAAACTCCATGGGTCGATCCTTGAGCAGGGCTACACGGCAACAACATTCGGGCAACCAGACCGACGATGATCATGGCAAGACGGCGATGCGCAAAAAGAAGCAAGATCGAGGAACACAAGTCAATAAGAACACCTTTACTTAAAAATTCTCTGAGGGCCCCTGGATGCACCCTAGGGTTATTAGCCACCACCGTGGAGAATCTCTTCCACATCCATGACAACAACAACAACATTCACAACAGCGGTGAAATCATTGGCTAGCTCTGCTCGCTCTCCCTATCGGACATGCTTTGGTAACCTAGGTTCCACCCAATAGAGATTCACCCTAGTCCACAGGTGCATGGCGGCATAGGCAACACCAGCCCCTTGTCGGATTCCTACCACCATCGCCCGCTCACGATCCTCGACTATGATGAACCCTCGGAGGTGAGCCACCTCTTCTTCATGGCGAGAGGCCACCAACTGCTTGTCTAGCACTAACGATGAGCCAACACGAAGGTCAGAAGCCATGAACATCACTCAGGACATCAAGGCGAAGGAGGTCCTTACCCATGATATGGGGTTGGGCGCTAGCAGTCACCGCCTGTGCAGCTGTGGTCTCACCCTGCGAGGCGGCAAGAGCAAATTTGGTAGTATCAAGGGCGAGTTCCAGCCACCTCATCTTGTAGGCGGTCATAGAAAACTGCTCATGAGCTTTGTCGGCCTCACGGATGAGTCAGCAAAACTCTTGATGGTCGCCCGGAGATGATGAAGATGAGCTCAACCCTGATGCGGCATAAGAGATGGCCCTAAGGAGTACTCATGGTCAACTTAGGTTAGCATCAAAACTCAAAGCATTGTTTAAACACTCACCCCTGTCCGCGTAGCAAAACTTAGAGATGTGATGGTGGACCACCAGCCTCTGGAACTCCTTCCCATGGACTCTCACTATGATTCATCGTATTGGCTAGGATGGGAAGCCATGAGCGCATGAAAGCGAGGACGACAAAGTAGCAAGGCAAGCACCGAAGAACAGATGAAACCTCTTGCCACACGAGATCTTCCGATTTACAGCCATAAGAACAAGCCACGATGAATACCTCGGGCGCACGCGTACTCACTTTCATTTACTAACCATTTGGGAAACCCCGCAAAGAAAGTGAAGTGATTAGAGGGAAGGCAAAACGATGGTCGCCCATGTAGCAGCATGAACCAAGTAAGCTACGCACATCCCCACTCTTCCATATCATTTCAATTTGTGCGCCCGCATTTTGCGACGCATGACATCTTGTGATCGGGCGCCATTATGCCACGATGTGACTAGAGAAGCCAATCGCTCCCCAAGATTTTGCACAGAATGCCCCCCCCCACAATCATGACCCCATGTCGTGCTTAGGAAACCCACTCTTGGGTCAGCCCTTAGATGGGTTCTTGGCCACGAAAGATGTAGGGGTAGGACGAGATGGGCTCCTAAGGCTCTAATCGGTGGTATGGAACCTCGCGACCATCTCCTCCTATGTTCGAGTCATTCGGTTTGAAGTCGCCTGGGTTGACCCCCTCTAAGGGGAGGCATCTTGCCCTCTAGCCGCTGCTAGAGGTGGTTGGGGATCGATGGGCTTGATAGCCAATGATTTATGGGTCGTCTCTTGATGCGGCACAGCTAAACTCCACATTGATTGGGGAGGATATCGGGTCTTACTCTAATTACCCATTGACCTCGATGAGACGCACGGCTCTAACAGGCATGGTTACGGTGGACAAGCCTCTCCTCATGTGGGGCAAAACCAAAGGTGCCTACAACAAGGCATCATGACCTCTTGGGGTCAAGAAGGATGCCAGGGAGAAAAGGAGTAGGTTCCATGCGACCTCGAAAGGGATCGTGGCCAAGCCACGACCATCTCCTCCCGATGTCCTGAGTCGCTAACCCGTCGCTATCTTGGAATCTCACGAATTGTGGAGGCTGGCAGCTCCACTAGTGGGAGATTAACTAGATCAGCGGCAAAAAAGACTCGCAAAGGTACTTCTGCAAGGAAGGCACCCATATTTATGTGGGTCACTCCCTGATCATGCATGACAAGAGATAGTTCAAAACCCATGCGGTAATCCTCAACTGACGAGGGCATTCCAGTCTATGCTGTTACCAGGGTAAGCGACCATGACTTAACCACCACTGAGAGAACCTAGAGGAGCAAGCAAACCCGAAGAAAGGGTCTCTATTATCAAACTTCAAAAATGGGCACGGCCAAGCCACACACCAAAATACAAATATGGAAATCACCACACTAGTGACATCTCTAGTAAGCCCTGGGAGGCCTTATTGTTGCCATGGAAGGACATGCATCGCGCCAACTGTCCTATAGCAACACGACTCCCATGGCATAAGAACATAGGAGGAGTCACGAAGGTCGCACCAGCTCAAGGACACCTAAATGGGCACCCATGGGCTTTCACAAGCACTAGTAGGGCACAGGCAGAGAGCCTTAGAGTTAGGCAAAACCCATCTCACCCAAGATGGGATTGCCTAATCCCCATAGAGCATGCACACCATGGGCATATCCTCCCCAGCTCGCAAGACCCCTTCTAGCACCAATCATTGAAGGTGCGCCATTAACCTCCGAACACCACCAGTGACCCCTAGTGGGATGCAAAACGAGAACCACATGGTTCTCCTTAGACCATTTTTCTCACCCTCACTAGCTCCTAGCTGCTCAGAGAGCCAAAAGACTAGTCCATAGTTATAGTCATGGGGGCCTCAAACGGTAGAAAGGTCTCTATTTATAGGCCAGGGATGGACTAAGCAGCCTGAAACCCCTATGCCACATGGTGAATCACGAGAGGTCATAGCCAATGTCAGATGCCCATGTGAGGTTGGGAAAACCGAGACTCTCACAAAGGTAGGGCCGGTATAATGTCAACAAGACCACTCGGTTCCACCTAGGTCGCGAACCCCAATACGCAACATGCTGACATAGCAGGCCTCACTGGTTACGTACAACATCATCAGGGCATCCTAATGGAGTGGAGTAGAATGGCCACCTACCACATTGAACACACCAGCCCATAAGGGGTTGAGCGACGAAGCTCAAACAAGCCACTGAGCTACGAACCCACATTCGATATGCACGCAATACAATGCTTTCACGATCACTTTGTGATCATAAAAACGCTCAGGGGCTACTATTAGGGTTATAACCCTGGGGTGTCTCAAGGCACCGATTAGTTAGCAAGTCCAAGCAGCCCATGATACATCATCCAGCAAGAGCCTGAATCACTAAGGCCCAGCTGATCTAAGAAAACCAGGCCAAGCGCCAAGGCAGGGGTTGGCCACAACCCCTTTATCAAACTTAGCCACAAGATGCGCAAGAGACTCATGACCTCCCCACAACTTTGACCCCTAGGAGGAATGGGGAGGGGTCAAGCCTGACCAAGCATGTCCTGCTCTGATAAGAGTAGATACATTGCACTGACCCCATAAGGACCGAGGGGATAGTGGTCACCTTGGTCTAGTCAGACGTCATCCCTAAGCCACGTAGCATGGACAAGACAACACCACATAATGGTGGCTATCAGTACGATGACCCATAGTCCAAATATGGACCAACAAGATGCATGCATGGTTCTACCCACAATGAGACAGGATCCACAACAAAAGCCTTGACTTAGAGGCCATTCGAACTAATGGGAGCCACGACCCCATCGATCGAGATCGTGGCCCTTAGCTCCTCAAGCTAACAGGGCGATCCACTGACCGAGGGGCAGCTACCAACTCCTATACAATGCCCTAGGAAACTAGGAGGCGATGACAAAGATCACGGTGAAGACCAGGTCACATAGGATGGCTGGTGAACCACCACTATGCCAACTGTGCAACCACGCCTAGCATAGTAGCACCGTGCCACACCATGCCCTGACAGTGTCCCAAGACAATGATGACAACCACGCCTGGATGTGCACCACAAGACGGCGTAGCTTGTAAGCCTAGTTAGCTAGGACCTCCCTCAGGCTCACAACCCTTCGGTTGGGAGAAACCTTCTTCTTTGTACATGCCCTGGCCCCAAACTTTATATAAGGCCAGCTAGGGCACCCATCCGAACTCATTTTTTGATTCACTCATTCTTACACCATAGAAGGGCTCCTGAAGCTTCCCTTTGGGTAGCCCATCTCCTAGCTCTAGCTGGCTCCATGGGCTTGAGGGCTCCTAGGCCTGCATGTTAGCCCCTTATGCTAGCCTCCTTCACCATTAAGAAGCCTCCAGAAGGTGCACCTAGCAGAGGCTGGTCCAAGCTGACAGAGCTTGACATTTAGCATGTGAGGACAGAGCAGCCGGACTGATGCCCAGAGCTTCTTTGACTCCACGACATCGCCATGGTACACACAACGCCGCTGCAAGACCCTTTTGGACTCTGGTGCATGTAGACCGTAGGCACAACTCTACCAAACTGCCATGTACTCAACCTACCTTGGAATATAAGGGGGAGGTCAGATCCTAAGAGGAGAAGGATGATTCCACGTAGATCATTCAAGTCGTCATTGTTCCACTCAAGCTCTGCACCGAGAGCAGAGCAACCTAGAGAGGGGCACCATGAGCTCCTCCACCAGCACCCGTCATCTTCCTCCTCTTCGGTGAGGGGGAAGGCTCCACTAGCGGCTGAGGCATCCCTTGGATCAGCACTGAGCGAATCCCCTACCAAATCTCTCTCTTTCTCCCTTACACTTTGTTGTAACCCCCATATTTTGGGTGCTTTTGAGTATAAGGATCATCAGTTGCTGGATGTAGGGCACCGATCGGCCCAAAGCAGGATAAACCGTTGCGTCCCCTCTATGATTCTTGTGTTATTGAGTTCACCCGAGCCACCGGAGAAACACACTCTGACACTACCACGAACAACAATGCTTGCCGTGGTTTTGATTGCATAACACATACCTTGTTGCCATTTTGGTTTCCTACCTTTAGTGAGTTAATTCGCTAATGCCTAATGGTTGAGACTATATCTTAGCTTTGACTATTCGTTCGCTATAATGTAAGTAGAAATTTTATTGCGTATCCAATATGAAGTTGATACTACATGTGATTTAGTACTTATTTTGACTTCTCAATATTTTTCTATATCAATTCGAACCAGTGTGAATTCAAATAATTCAATAAACAATTTGCTTACATACACAAAATAGCAAAAATAGTGCATCATTTTGTGACTAACTTCTATTATAAAAACTGAGCATAATTACACAATCATCAAAAACACATCTACTACTTCTTTTACCTTCACTTTCCCATCTACTACCTCTCCTTGTTCTTTGTTGCTACTGCATAGCTGGTGGATCAACGATGATGTTGCTCTAGAGTGCTTAGGCCGGCTTGGCAAACCATCACCGTCGCATGACTCGATGATGTCCATCCTACTGCGCATGGGTTTTTAGGCTTCAAGAGAGCTCTAACGTGTCTTGCGTATCATGCTCCCAATGAGGCTCCTCCAGCGATGGGTCTTGCTATCACGCTCATCACTGGAGGCACCAGGTAAAGTGTTCATCAGCGAGCACACACTGTAGGCATTAGCTGACTTGAGGGTCAGCTAGACTAATCTTTGGTGCGTCTATACAAAGCGATCTAGCTCCTTTCTGATATGGCGACAGAATTATCTTTGGCGTGTCTATACCGAGCGAACTAGCTTCTTATCAGTATAGTGACCTAATTAGCATTAGCACCTACCTTGCTCGCAAAAAGTGGTTTTGGACAATGGTCAAGGGGTTGCCTACATACACCAGGGTGGACAACTAGCGTTTTTGCCCTCTATGCCACAGCAAGAATCAAACGGCAGTTCACTTGCACGCTGACACATTGTTGTTATATGCCTATGGATGACGCACTAGTAGAGAACCAACCTTCTATTTTTTGCTTTAGTCTCGGCCAGAGTTGGGCCTAGGACCTAATAGGAGATTTAGTACCGATTGGAGACACCAACCAGGACTAAAATCCTAGGCCCAATGGCTAGCCCTATAGGATTTTGCAGGGAGGGGACTTTAGTCCCGGTTGATGGCTCCAACCAGGACTAAAAGTCGCCTTCAGTGCTAGTTGGAGCCACCAACCGGGACTAAAGGTTCCACTACCCTTTTATTCTGGTTGGTGGGTCTAGCTAAACTAGAGGACAACCTTTTAAAGAAAACAAGAAGCAATTGTTTTGGCTGCTATTTTTATGAAAGAAACATTTTGGGTGCTGGTTTTGCGAAGCGCCTTGTTTGGGCTGCTAAAAATGCAATTTTCTCGTTTCTCTAATATATTGCATGGTACTTATATGGGGTTCTATATTTATTTGGAAGTTTTTTTAGTTTTTTAGGTATGTTAAATGGCAGCGGATTTCCCCTATCACGGGAACTTGGTTTGCACCCTGGCGCTCTGCCATTCACGCCACCACCAAATAGGGCCGTTCCATAGTTCCTAGACCCATCTATAGTATGAAATATTTTCACCAACTAAGTTTCACATTCTAATATGATTCTTGCATATATATATATACATTCATTCATAATGTGATTGTTGCATGTCACAGACTATATCCTCGATTGGGTGGCTGAAATCAGCACTATACTTGCTTGGGGTGTGGGACATCTTCGAGCAAACGACAAGTAAGAATGTGAATGATGAAGATGGTGAGTTAAGGACTGTGTAATATTGCCTTTGACATCCCTATTAGGTATCAGCGAGAGTAGTGCACATACATTGTGCAGAGGGGGATGACACATGCCGAACTAGAGAGGCACTAAATTCAATGCCATGTTGCATTGCTTATAGACACTCATACTTTAAGATACAAGCTTTACATGAGCATAATCTAGACATGGCGCAAGTAAGCAAAAGGATGGCAAGATTCAATAAATGGATGTGGTAAGTCGTGTATGATATCAGGGTCATGTTTATTTATTCTTATTATTATTTGAGTGCTCCCTAATATTTTTTTGTTTCTCTACTTGTAGATTTGCTCCATGATTTTACATATGCTGCATGTGGCTTGCATGCCATTCTAGAGCAAGTTATTCAGTGACTGGGGTATGCCTAGGACTACGATGGACACTTGGGCCAGTATACCACACATGGATACCAGTTTTGCCTAAAAATTATTTAGAACTCGGCCATCAATAGTCTGACTGTAGGTTACATCTATGGGTGACTATGTCCTTGGCGTTGTGAGGCAAGAGAGAGTGCTTTAATGTGGACGTTGAATTACATAGACAATGACCACGGTTACACAATCCGAGATATACACTGCTGGTAGTATAGATAGGCTAGAGTTCTAGCCAATTTGGTAAGGTTTTTGTGTTAATTAAGTTTATTTATTTGGTAATGTTTGATTAGGTTTATTCATATGGTTATGTTTAATTAGGTTTGTATGGCTTATGTTTAATTCTCATGCATTTTGGTGCCGTATGCGGCTTAAAGTTTTTCTTGCAGTTTTTACGTGCCACAAGTTAAGGAAACACTAAGTTTCAAAAATTCATATCACTAAATTCATATCAAATTTCATATATACAATATATCAAAATTCATATCACGGCATGGAGTAGCAATAAGACTTAAGATAACTTGGAGTATAAAAGAGATCGCTAAGGTCTTCTAGTTCTAAGTTCGGTTATGTCTTCTATTGTTCAATTCTAGAGATAATAATAAGGAAAACATAGGCAAAGTATGTTTCCTATAATAACAAGGTCCTGCTCAGGCCTATAGGCGGGAGGTGGACTACAAAGGATTCAATGAGGCTATAAGAGTCACCCTCGCGAGCTACCACCGATCCAGAAAGTAGGGTACATCCACGAGTAACTGAGTCTAAGCACCACGCTTATGCTACAGATACTACTTTAACCCAGGAGCGACAAGGATTAAAGTACTCAAAAGAGTCACAAACCTGAAGAACAATATAAACAAGATGCTTACTTGAATTAGAAGTTGATTACTAGACAAATCTTAGACGCAAGCTCAAGAAAAACTTGATTCCGACTAGGGTACAAGCCGTAGAGAGAGCACCAATAGGCCTAGAACTCCTCCAAACTCTTCCCTCACACTCTATCTCTCTATTTCTAACAAGACTAGATCCTAACTTTGTGGACTAATCTCTCTTGATTACTAACTCTGATCCTAATGAAGAGGATACAAATTGTAGCTTCTAGGTTTCTAGGGTTTTAGGATTTACCTAGAGGAAGGGGGTACAGGCAGGTATATATAGGGGCCTTCAAGCATCCTGGGCTCTCAGATCAAACTAACCTAAAAGAACAGCATAGATGCGGTCCTTGAGGCGGTGGAGAACCGACGTAGCAATGGGAGCCTGATAGGTGGGGCTCACAGGCTAGGCCAGCCTAACAGTGGGGCCAGCCGGCCCCACATGGTAGTGGCTCAAGCCCTACTTTCGATGGAGAGCCTCCTAGAGTCTTCTAAAGTCTTCCTTCGTTGGCCCCGCTGTGGATAAACGTGATTTGCTTTGACGAATAGGTCCTCCTTGGTAGTTTTCTAATTAAGTCCTACTGAAAACGCAGATTCACCAAAACTCATGAAAATTATTAGTTTAAACCCCTAAGTCTATGTTGGTGATCCATTTTAGTCAATTACACAAGGTATATTGTTGGTTCATGATAAGTGTTAACTATCCGTCAACAAACTCCCCCACACTTAGGCTTTTACTCGTCCTCGATAAAAGGATGGATTACTTAAGACATAACTTTAGGACAAGTCATCAACATAAAACTATTCCCACTCATATGTGCTTTGCAGGATTCAAAGTGTCTACCATGAAACTTTGGGCGGTTGAAGAACAGAACAGCTTGAAACATATCACCATGTTCCTTCAGTCAAGTCAATTGGAGAAATATTTTAATATTTGTGAAAACAAAACATAGCTTACCTTCTCCTTTCTATGGTACTCTCAAATCACTCAATATATGTGGGATTTTTGGATCCTTACCAAGGCATAGATGACTTTGCCTTCTTTGTACCTACTTCTAAAGGCTTATGTGGAGCTAGGTAGGGATAAATATGAGAACATACATGCATTGCATATATTGTAAAGTCAAAACAAGGATCCAAGGAGAAAAATGTCACTCTTAGATCAAGATGTGCATGTGTGTGGATATGTATATGGTGGCTAACCTAATTCTACTATGCTACTTGGAACACATCTTTCTTGTTGAAACTTGAAACACTTTTGCAAGGAAACATGGGCTATCTTATTCATCTTTCTTTTTATTCCTTCTTTTTTCTTTAGCCGGGCATCTATGTACCCATTGTTTTAAATATCTCGAATACTTGTCCAATTTTTCCAATACTTTCTTTTTCTTTTATGAATAACTCTTGCATAGCCCATGCCTCTTCTTCTGCAATTGAAACTTTTCAAGAGAGGTATTTACAAGAACTTAGAGCATTTATCCTAATAAACATATTTTTGTGTCTACTCCCAGTGTAAGAGTAGAACATTTTTGGGTGGATGGAAAACATGTTGTTGCATACTCCTAGTGAAGGAGTAGCAGATATATGTGGAGTGTACATGATCTTGATCTTTAGAGCATGATAAATTTCTCAACAAGGGTCACAAGGTTTGATCAAACTCAATGCAGTAGCAAGTAGTATATGTAGAAGGTTTTCCTAGTCTATATATATGGCTTTGGTAGGACATTGCTTACCACAAAGGAGAGGTGTAGCTATTCTCTTTTTTTTAGTTTTGAAATAAAATTCTCCAATGATGAGACATCAAGAATCAAGTTCTCATTATTCTACTATATCTCATTCCACAACAACTTAAGTAACATGGGGTCCCTAGTATTAAGTTCCCAACAGTAGCAAGACTCCTAGGAAAAGTATTATGTGAATCTATCCTTCAAGTCATGTCTAAAATAATCTTTCCTTCATGTTTTAAAGTTGTTTATCAAAGGATTTTCAACTTGGTTTGAAACAAATAGCGAAACATGTGAAAATAGATCATTCGGGATACAAACTTGACCTGTGGACAAAGTTCGGGGTGAGGTGGTACTAGGCTGGGCCAGCCGACCCAAGAGGGAGGCCGGGCAGCCTACTCTAGGGGCTTGCTCGAGGCCCGCTTCATTGTATGTGGTCCTTGGTCCATTGCTTTCTGGATTTCATGATTTTCGCGATCGGTTCTCGTTTCATTGTCGCAGGTGTGCTTCCCCCACACTTGTTTCCTAGTTTACCTTTATGCACAACATGTGGAGACAAACACATATACAAAAGAAATAGAGAGCAGGTAGTAGTAACAAGATTCCATTGATAAGGCACTTTATTACATAATCCAACCTAAAGACAAACTTTCAACTAGCACAAACTTTAACCAACCTAAAAATTGACCTAACAATTGAGCTAAGCAAATGACCTAAATATTCGACCTAAATGTGTCCTATCGATCTACAACCTAACTCTCAATTCTTAAACTTGTCCTGATTGACAACATAGCGGCTTAAGATAGTAATGCTCATATTCTAGGTTCCTATGATGGATGTGCTCTTTATCAATCCTATGTTGCAGAGCATGGGTATACTCGGTGAGGGTCTTGATCTTGTCTTGTAGCATAGCAATGGTCGGCCATTGGCATTTCTCATCATTCTCTAGGGCAGAGGGTGGCGCCCTCTTCTTCTTCTCCTTCAGCGGCACGATCTTGACTTGCTCAAGAGCAGCACAAACACCATCTATGGTCAAGCGAGGTGTGACCAACTTGTATTTAGCAGCATGTGACTGTCTCCAAACTTGTTAGTCTTCACCCCAGTCAATGTCTCATTCGCCCTTGGAGGAAGGAGGTTGACCTCCTTCGGGACCTTGATCGGCTTTAGCGCATCGATTTGACAGTGGCTTGTCTTAAAGAAGTAGACACGACGGTAGCGGAGCAATCATCGGACGATGGATGGCTTGGGTGAAGTAGGACTGGTTGGAGGGAATGGGAGCCATGCCTCATGGTGGGATGATGCTCAGCGGTATGGCATCTTCAACTCTGTAGGGCATGATCTCTTTTCCGACCATTGGAAGTTAAGAGGAGGAGAGCTTTGGTGCCGCTAGAGATGGAAGGCTTTGATGTAATAGCTATGGAGGCATGCAGGGGCTTGTTTATATAGGGGAAAACTTGCAGCAGGAGTCAAGATCTATTCATTAGAGGTCTCCTAATGAGGAAAACCAAATGGCATCAGAAAATTGGATATTCTCGTGAGAATACTCTCGAAGGTTCACGATCCAATTGAGCGAGGGTGAGGAGACTAGATAGGCTGGGCTGGCTAGCCTATAGGTGGGGTAGGCCAGCCCCACATGTCACCACCTCATGAAGATTTTTCACACGATAGTTTCTAATGTTTATCTAATCCCAAAAACTATATTACCACATTACAAATTATAAGGTGGAGGGCAGAGGTGTAAATCTATGGCAAAATAATAAAATCTACCTCATCCAAATCCTTAGGTGGTTTTTTTGGTTCTAGAAAGATCTTGAGACGGTGACCATTTACCTTGAATAACATACCTTCATCATTTTGAAGTGTTACCACTCCATGTGATGAGGTGCTTATAACCTTGAATGGTCCTTCCCATTTGCTCCGAAGTTTTCCGTGCCTGAATAATTTTACCCTAGAATTAAAAAGTAATACCTTATCTCCCAGGGCGAATTCCTTCTTCTTGATCCTCTTATCATGCCATCTCTTGGTTCTCTTCTTGTATATCTTGGTGTTGTGATATGCTTTTCATGCCATTCATCGAGCTCATAGAGTTGCATCTTCCTCCTAGTTCCTACATCTTTGTTGGTATTTCTTAACGTCTATAGAGATTAATCTGCAAGCGTACGAAATTACCATTGTAGCTTTCACCCAAAAGTATTTAGGGTATCATATTGCCATAGGGATGGAGTTATTTCTTCTAGCTAATTCATCTAAGGAAAACAAAAGGGAAAAGTTTGAAAGGGTAGAGATGGATTCCGATGGCTTTTTGGGTCTAAGGATAGATAAACTTTACTTTTACTTGCTTACTTTGGGCATCGGTGTACACCTGGTCTGCCAAGCGATACCAGCCTGTAGCTCTACATCAAACCCGAACATGAGGGATTAAAGGGATGGATAGGGCTGTCACCACCTACCACCTACCCCTCAACCATGGGGCACGAGGCAAATGAAGGTAGCCTCTAGCCTAGACACCACAGTCTATGATATTGACTTCGACTCTAGTGTGCATAGGGTTATCCATCTTTATTAGGACCCTCTACTAGAGTATCCACCACAAGGACGAATGACGAGCTCACAAACAGGTATGAATAAAGCTTAACTAATCAAAAGACTTTATACCACAAGAATCACAAACACTCACTTAGCAGGATACCTCATTGAAGTACATGTGCTCATCGAGGTACAAGCTCGGGGAGACACCAACAAGCCCAGCGCTTCCCCATAGTCTTCCTCACATCTCTCCCTACTCACTCTACTTGCTACTAGGGCCTAAGCCATTGGAATGATCCTCAAGCGTGGTGCTCTTCCGCCTTGGTGTTGTTGTATGTGAGGGAGGGGTTGCCCCACTATTTATACAAGGATTGAGGTGGTGTAGAGGCTATATTTGGCATGAAGCCTAGACTCCACCACCTCTGCATGTCGCCATGTGACCGCCTTATGAAGGAGAGGATGAGCGGCACTAGGTGGGGGTCGAGTGACCCCATGGGTCGGCCGCTGCCTTGACTGGCTCCAATCACCACCGTCTTCGCACGGTGGGCTCTTGGCTAGACCTAGAGCATGTACCCATGGTGCTTTTGGTCCAGTTGTGTTAGGTACGTGTCATTTGCTCATCTTTTCTCCTTTTTTGGCTTGGGCTGAATTGTGTGGATGTTGTACTTTGGGCCCATTTTGATGTATTTTCATGTTGGTCACCTATAAATAAATATTTCACCAAAACTTGTGGAAATGATGAGTTCTAAAGCCCTATGTCTAAGTTTGGTGTTTATTTGAGCATATTTTATATGAAAGTTGGTGGTTAGAAATTGGGGTTAAGGACCACCAACAAGCTCCCCACACTTGGCCCCTCTGCTCGTCCTCGATTAAAGCTTAGAGATAAAGGTAATCATGACCACAATATCCTAATATATATGGCTTACATAAGAGTTAGTCCAACACATTCCTTACACAAGTGGGATATGTGGCATTAGCTAACATGTTTTCATGGATTGTTTAAAAGCAGAACAGTTCTCGAAACAAAGTCATCTTCCCAATTTCATATTTTAGTAACTTGGAGTTTTGTAAGTTTTTATCAAGAAAAAGCATAGTTCACTTTATACTCCTCAAAAGGCACTCTCAAATCACTCAATGGTCTATAATTCCTCACTAAGGCATAGCAAAGTCTTGCCTTCTTTGTTTTCTCCTACTTCTAAAAAGGTTTATGTGGAGCTTTAGGTAGGGATAAACAATATAGCATACTTGCATTACATATGTTGTAAAGTCAAATCGAGGATACAAGGAGAGAAGTGCCATACTCTTAGATCAAGATGTGCAGTGTGTGTGGACTTCTTTTTTTCAATACATGAGCCTTCATGTGCTCATCTTTTTTTGTACTTAGACCTTCATGTGTCCATATATTTTTGTATTTGGACCTTCATGTGTCCAATCTTTTTCTTAAGCTTTTGCATAGCCATGTCTCTTCTTATAAACCACATATTTAGAGAGATCATTATCTTTTTTAGGACATGGGGTATTTGCCTAGCAATCATATTTTTGTCTACTCCCAGTGTAGGAACATAATTTTTAGGGGATCTTGATGGAAGCATGTTTTTGCATATTCCCAGTGTAGGAGCAGCACGTATATGTGGAGTGTATATGATCTTGATCTTGGGAGCATGATAAATCTCTCAACAGGGGGTCAACAAGACTTGACCAAACTCAACATAATAACAAGCACATATGTGGAAGGCTTGAAACTTGCAATATGTCATATTTGGCTTTGGTAGTAATTGCTCACCAATTGATGAGTATGTGATACTATGATTTAATTTTTATCAAAACAAATTCTTCGAGTACTTTGAATGGAAATGGTAGGATTTGTAAGTCAGAGCTATATCACACTTCACAATCAACTTAGTCAACATGATTGTTCTATTAGAATATTTTCCCACAAGCATAAGTGTATGTATATGGAACAAACTTTATGCATGTTTCTATCTTAAAGATGTTTTGAACATGTCACTTTTCAAAATTTATTTTGAATGAAGTGTGGTTTGTCAAATTGCATAGGGGCATTGAGTTTAATTTTAGCGATCAGAATTATGTTTCTTTTAAACTCAAAATTGTAGGGAGTTGAGGGTAGTGTTGC
>NC_089591.1:34336902-34365629 GCF_019320115.1 Miscanthus floridulus | reverse complement strand
GATCTGATTAAGAAGGCAAATGACTTTTACCGAATTGACCAACGCAGCATGGCACGTAATTGCGGGTGGCTGCCACCATCAAGGATGCCTTATGTGGCCACTTTCTAAGCACTGACCATGGACGAAGAACTGGGCACCAGGGCCAACAAGGATCAGGATGCCATCACGCACGTGATCAATTCCAAATACTAGTTAAATTAAACAACATGAACACAAATACTAGTGTGAGCATTACTTGCATACTCTGGTTAAATGAAGATAAACAACATGAAGAGCGGTGATGATCCACCTCCAAAGGGGGAACTGGTGGGTTAGAGAGTAGGCTGATGAGAGATGCATCTGCTGGTGGAGGATTGCTGGCATTGAAGGCCTCCTAGGTACTCCACATCAACAGGTGATCTTGTTCACTCCGCCATGGTCCTAGTAGGAGGCATCAGGCGGTGTAGTAGGGTGGAAGGCAAAAGCTTTGGGATGGAATCAAGAGCTTTGGAGAGAGAAGGCATTACGTATAACCTTCCCTCTCGCCCCTTGTCTCTGTTGTTATAGTTTGGAGGCCGTCGATCACCCCCCGACCGAGTCGTTTGCATGGGTGGGCGGCGGGGCTTCACCCCGTCATGTCAATGCGACAGGCCGAGAGGTGACATCCCCTACTACAACAGGCTACTGATGCCACCCATGCATGCGCGCCTGCATGGGAATGCAGGAGCACGTTGTCTTGGCAGTCAAGATTTTAGACAGCCGGACCTTGTGTGATCTTATAAAGTATGAATAAAAATAATCCTTGATGCATGTTTCTTGCAAGATCAACAAATCTTATCAAATACATGAAAATAAGACGAGTTGGGTTCAACACAGATCAAAGCTACTCATGACTACTACTACTGATACAAATGTTGTGATCGAGTTTACTCCGTAGGCAATAGTTTTACTCATAGCTCTGTACTATATAGTGTCCAACGAGATCAAATGTGCCGTATTCAGACTTTCTTACAAGCGTAGTATAATATGAGAGTGAAGCGAATGCATTAAGAAAGCTGAACACAAGAAGTGATTCAAGAAAAGGAGCTTTTGACACGCTTGAGACTTGAATGCTCTGTGCGGTTGTGATAGGTCTTTTCTATACTTATTTGATTCTAATCCAAGAAGTCACAGCAGTCAAGGGGCAGACTAAAGGCATGTCTGGCTCAATCAGATTTACAATGCTCGGACCATCACAGGGACTAGGGCATGGTAAGATAAAGATTTTTTTTCCAACCGGTGTGCTTTGCCTTCGGTGCTGTCGCACTCCCTTAGGAACCTCAACTAGTCGTACCGCAGAAGGCATGTTCGATCGGAGATGGTATTGATGTTCCCAAGCATACACGGATGAAAACAGAGCATGTCACCTCCATTTACTCTGATGAGACAATGTCAGTCTTGGTGCTAGTTTTTACTATATGTTAGCTACTTCTGATGCCCCAACAGTGTGTGCACTCCTTGCATTTGTGACAACACCAGAAACATAGAAAAAGAAAGCCCCCACCCAAGAGGAGAACGAGAAAAGAGACATACCAGCAAGGATTCCTTAAGACTATCAAGTTCCCTAGTTGGCACATTGGGGCTGCAAGAAGACATGGCTGGAGCAAGCCAGAGTGACATGGAGTGCATGAAGATCCTTCTTCCTGGATTGTATGCAGAACCATTAGTAAGTGCCCATTTTCTATGTGCTAAATCCGATCTACTGGGGTTTGCCTTTGGGAATGAACTTGTCCCTCTATCTGGCTATATTGATCATTATGCATGTAGAAATTGTTGGCTATAATGGCCCAGGCCGTCGGAGGTCGCTAGAAACTTGAGCTTTGTCTGGATGATGAGTAGAGCCTGGCCCGGTGTAAGGTGGATGTGTTCCCCAACGAAGGTCACTTGTACCTCCACCGAGGATGGAAGCACTTCACTCGCGCCCTTAATCTCCAAGATGGGTTCTCTCTTGTATTACAGAATGACGGCCGGTCATAGATTAATGTCAAGGTCTTTGACCTTACCACCTACCGCAAGCACTACCCGCATGACTTCGAGGCCAATGGTAGTCAACTCTCCCCTGACCTTCACTGGAGCCAAGGATTTTTGCAGTGATTGTGAAGAAGTACAACCTCAAAGCAAAATATCTTGTGAGCACTCTCAGTGAGACGCAGAACGTACCGATAATGTTGCAAGTTACCATTGTCCTCTTTGTCATTAGTCTTTTTTTGTGTGAGGCGAAGAACGTGCCAGTGGACTTCGAGCGAGAGCATGACTACAAGCAATGGTGCATGATTGAGCTACAGATGGCTGGGCAGTCCTGGTTCATGGGCTTGGAGAGGCCCTGTATGAACAAAGTCTTGCGAGTGTCATTCAAGTAAGGGTTGGGCGCCTTATGCGTTGACAACAACCACAACATCGGCGACACCTTCTTCTTCAGCATGATCCATGAGGCCACCTATAGCAAAGACAACGATAAGGAACGGGAGGAGGAGCTGGAGGACGATGAAGTTAAGCTCAAGGTGGAGGTGCGCAAGACGAACGTCGGATGGAGGCAGTGATCTCGGCACAAGAGTTGACACAATCTGTATTTTGTTGTTTCATCAATACTATTATCCAGCCTGTCAAGATTTCTAAGTACTGGATAGTCTTAGGCCCTGTTTGGATGAACTGCAACTAATTATCCATGGCTAAAAATTAGCCAATTAGTTGTTTTATTAGTCCATACCTATTTGTATTGTGAACTAATTTTTGGGTTCTATGGACTAGTTGGATGGCCCGTAATAGTTGCCATCACTGTATTTCATTGTTCATCAACTCACAGTGATCTGAATCGTCTATATTTCCTAGGGTTGGACGCCCTTGAATAGATCATCAATATAATCTTCATCTTCCGATGCTGGTGGAAAAGCCTGTTGCACCACCCAAACTTTCACCACTGCACCAAACTCAAGTTGGGAGCGACCAGTGCCATGGCAGCCCCTTGATGGACGACTTTGGACACCATGGCCCTAATGTGGGCCTGTAGGGCTGGGAGGTGCTCCTCTGGTGCAGTGACTAGATTGTCTGCTATCTACACCGGGAAGGTGACATCATAGGTGGCAGTAGCATCAACAAGCAGGCTTTGGACCTCTGCCTCAGCGACCGCCTTCTCATCTCGCGCCTAGGTGGCTTCTTGTTGGGTGACACCAAGTGCAGCGTGCGTGGCCTTCAACTCATCATGTAGCTTGTCCACATCCAGACTGTCCCCTGAGTATAAGTCTGTGACCTTGAGGTAAGCCTCCTTTAACTTAAAGTATTCTTCGTGGTCTGACGATGCATCACCAAAAGACTGTTCGGAGTCAGACAAGACTTCATGTTCTGATGATGCATCACCAGAAGACTATCCAGGGTTAGACGGGATCAGTGATGCTGTGCAGTGATGGGACATCTCTCTGTACAATGCAAGCCAAGTTCAAGCCCATGGGATAAGGGGGAGAGCGATCTAATTGAGAAGGCAAATGACTCACTGGACTATCCGGGTCAGCATGGGATAGAATCATCACTGGTGGCTGCCCCCATCAGAGGATGGTTCTTAGGGCCACTTTCCGAGCATGACCATAGATGAAGAACCTAGCTCTAGGGCCAACGATCCTCGAGATGCCATCACACCCACGTCCACCTGTTGAGAATGTAGGCAATTTCTAAATACTAGTTAAATTAAGCAGCATGAACACAAATACTAGAATGAGCATTGCTTGCGTACTCTAGTTAATATAATGAAAAGAAACAACATGAAAAGCGGTACACAAAAAAATCACCTTGTTGGGAGGAACAAGCGGCAGGTGTGAGACCACACCGATGAGAGGTCCATCTGTCGGTGGAGGATGGCCAATGCTGAAGGCCACTAGGGACTCTCCCCTACCATGATCCATCGTGTACTCTCCCATAACCTTCATCACCCATTGCTCTAGATCATCCTCGTGGATGGTGACCCTTGACTCGATTGTAGGGTTCGTTGGACCTCGGAACTCCCACTGGTGGTGGTGCATCATCTTCAAGGGGAGGACCTGACGACTGATGAAGGTATGGATCACCCTCGTCCCCATTAGGCCTCGGTCCTTTAGGTCCTTGATCACATCCAACAAGTTGGGCACATGGTGCTTGTAGGCCTCTAGGGGCAGTAGTTCCTCCCATGACTCTAGGAGGTCACCACGTAGCCAGTCAGGAGAATAAGACGGCAGCGGTGGGTTCTCATTAGGGACGTAGAGCCATGACTTTTGCCACCCCAATTTCGTGGAAGGGTAGCAGTTAAGGCTTAGGTACCTGTCCTCCAATCTAGGATGAAATTGGATCAAGGCGCCCCCACATCTGAGGAAGATGGACCCCCCGGGCGCTGAGCGAACCACCCGGAATAAAGACCACTAGAGCTCATAGTGGGTAGGGACTCCTAGGAAGTCCTCGCATAGCATGATGAAGATGGTGAGGTGGAGGATCCCCTCTAGGGTCAAGTCATGGAAGCAGAGCCCATAGTAGTATAGTAACCACTAGAGTAAGGGGTGTGCCAGCACCCGAACCCAAAAGAGTGGAAATAGGCGAAAGCGATGACCTTATTCTCGTCCAGCCTCAGCTCCACTTCTGTTCTCAGCGAGATTCTACACCTAATCACATCAGCAACCTTCGGGATCACTACATTCAGTCATAGCTCATTGAACATCTTGCAGTCGATGGATGACTTCGTCCGTTGCATGGTCATGGTACTCGCAAGAGGTGTCATCAGCGCAAAGGGCATAGTAGGGTGGAGGGCAAAAGCTTTGGGATGGAAGGAGGAGATCTGGGGTGGGAAGGTAGATGATCATAGAATGCAGCAGATAACCCGTGGAACCACCCCATGACCCATGACCACTGATATGTTTGCGTGGGTGGGCGGTTCAGCTTTGCCCCATCACATCAATGCAACAGGTAGCAAGACGACGTCCCTGCTGGAACTGCCTATTGACGCCACCCACGTGAGTGTGCCTATGTGGAAATCCAGGAGCCTACATGTCAAAAATGGATGCCGCACATCATTCATCAATACTATCTAGGTAGTCACGATTTCAAACCACTAGACCCTCTGTGATAAACCTTATCGCTCCACTAGTGTTCGGCTAGTGAAAATTTTAGATGATCATTCTATCTATAGGGTGCACAAACATTTCAACAATTGTGCATCCGTCCTTTGACGGTTGCGATCAGCCCAAATCTGAATTCATCTACTCCCTCTGTTCCCAATCGAGGAGTCATAATTGTTAAATGTGACCAAATAAAAAAAGTCAATGTAATAAGAATCAACTGAAGTATATGAAGTGTGAAAGAAATAAAGGAAGATAGATATAGTTGGACCAACATAATAACTTCATTCCTTTATATATAAAAGTACATTACATAGTATTTCTCTAATCTCTAATGTCTAAACCATCTCATCTTTCCTAGGGCACTCATGTCAGACAGTTGACAAATTACATTCAGTCGATCAGCATGAGTGAAGATGACAGAGTCTCCTCCCACAAAAATAGTAACACTACTAAGTCTTTTCATTTGCTTGAAATTTCTAACATGGACAAAAATCTCACCACTATCATTGTCTTCGACAACTATAACAAAGCAATCTTTACCAAGCATATAACAAACTACTGCTTCAACAACGATTAGTGGGGACTGTTGATGAACGTGACATCCCAAGCAACAAGCACCCCTTCTATGATACCGGGCGACACTCCTAGCCGCTAATGCACAAGCTTGCTGGTGGAGTAAACATGGGTGTTGTGGTACGACAACATGTCTCTGTATACAGAACAAAAAACACAAAGAAAAAATCATTAGAAAAACCCACATATGAAAAAAACACTACACCTTCAACAAGCAAGAACTAGTACAAAGCAACAGAATATTGCCTAAACCATATCTTAGCCTCGATTGAGATCTTGATCCTGACTAGAAGAAAATAAAACTCACCTCAACAAGGATGATCACTGTAGTTCTATGGGCAATAGCTGCTAACGAAGTTGTAACACTGCCACCTTTCCTTGGCTAGCAACTTGCAAGTGAAAAGTAAAAGAGACCTAGAAAGATATTGATCCTCGATGCAGACGCTAACAAACGTTAGAAGACATGAGTCCCCGTAGCATTACTAATTACTAATAAAATAGATTTAGAATACGAGCAGTTAGAGTAGTAGTCAAGGGGTGGGCGTGTTTTCCTATTCTGATTACAAGAAAGTCCAGCGCATTAAATACATAGAGCTACGAACTTTCTCGTTATCAGAGCAGGAAAATACGTCAACCCCTCGACTACTACACTGGCGATTTAAGTAGTAACGACGATGAGCAATGGGAACGTACTCGAGCGATGGCAAAGTACAAGCACCAACTGCGACTTCGGCGAGGAAGAGGATGATCCAGAGTACTGCAACACGTCCAGCGAATTGCCAGAGCACTAGTGAGGAGGAGGATGCTTTTTTCTCTTTCTCTGAAAACTCAAATCCCCTTAGAACCCATGGCTTTTTTCAGGTTGCGAAATCCATGGGATAACAATAACCTATTTAGTTATTTAGGGAGGGTTTTCCATCCTTGGGCCCGCCTTCCCTTTGCTTCCAAATTATAGGCCTTAGTTCAAACAGTCGCAGATGCAGTCACACAAATAAAAAAATAATCGACAGATGCAGCGCAACAATCTACAGTGACTAGGTTTATTTTTTATTTTTTTGGTAATTTTTTGGTGTCAAATTCATTCATGTTTTAATTATTTATTATCATCCTCTTTTAGTTTTATGTTTATTTATATTATTATGAAAAAATAAAAAAGGAAACAACTAACTTATCAGACATATAAATAGGTGTTCAGGAGAAAAAATGAAAAGATGGATATCAGGCATGTAACATTAGGAGAAAAAAATGAAAAGATGGATATCAGGCCAACACGCACCACGCCGAGCAGTCCCGCCAACACGCCCCAAAAAATTGATTTTGCACCGCATCGAGCAGTCCCGCCAACACGCACTAAAAATTAGATGTCTCTCTTTTGCCCTCCATGCGGAAAATAGGTTTACCACGCTATCGATTTCAGACAAGGGCATTTGTGGTAATGTGATGGCCACATAAAAGCGCAAAGAGTCACCGTCTCCGCCTCTATCTCCATTCTCTAGCTGTACCGTCTCTCCTCCAGCTCCAAATACTAGTCCCATGGTCTTCCTCTCCACTATCCAGCTACCTCCTCTGCCACCCCACTCCAGACCCTAGGTGCCATCGGCATAGCAGCTCGACTCCCTCTCCACTCTCTAGCCGCACCCTCTCTCATACATTTTTGAACCCTAGCCTCAACGATGGTATAAGCCATATCCTGGATCCCCTATCTCAGCACCTGCCATGACCGACCAAATCTGAACCCTAGCTGGAGCTAGATCTATTACCCCTTCGTCAACGCCGACCGCACCAGCTTTGCGACCACGATGACAAGACCGGATTTGAACACAGACATGGAGGAAGAGGCACCCAAATTCTTTTTATAATGTGTGCTCTACTATAGAGGCTGAACCAAGGATATGTAGATAACGATGGGGTTACATATTTCCTATAGTTGAGTGTAGCTGACATGTGCATTATTGGATTAATGACTTCCGTATAAGCTGTAGTTACTAGTTAGGCTCTTATTTGCATACTCTTGCTTTGCTGTGTTGACATTCTATATAAGCTTTAGTTAATAAATGCCTTTGTAATATAGAAATATGGAAGAACTTGGAATACGTGTGGGCCCAAAACCTGTGTCTCCAAAGGCAAAAAAGTCAAGCACAAAGGGTAGATACAGGTGAAGATTTAGAATATTGAACTAGGGGAGGTAGTTGAGAGATTTGATGTTACAGATGAAATAGATTCAGATTTAGAAGATGAGCTAGTACCCCTAGCAATTGAGGTGCTTGTTCTATCTTGTATTTAGTTCGGAGGGGGGTCGGTAGCAATGCAATGATTTACTATTTGGATAGCAATGCAATTTATACATGCTTGCTGCTTAAGTTTGTATCTCCTATTTCAGTGTTTAGGTTGAAGGAGCCATAGAGGAGGCTCTACCAGTAGGACAAAAGGCAGCGCTACCATGAGTCCTGAGCGAAGGCACTCGAAGCGAGTGAATTCAACACGACCAGGAGAGTTTGCTCATGGAGTTTGTACTAGGAGGGCTGCCGCTAGCAAAAGGGTGGAGGTATTAGCAGTAGGTGAACATAATTCTCCATCACCATGGACACCTATACCTAGAGATCAATTCAAACTTCATGAATTGACTAGAGACATTTGTCAGGACGGCACCCTACCAAGCCCTGTGAGAGACTGCCCACGACTAGATGACAATAGACATGCCAAAGAGAAGCCCTCTGAGCTACCTAGCCCTGTGAGAGACTGCCCATGGCCAGATGATGATAGCCATGCCAAAGAGGAGCCCTCTAAGCAAACTCCCATCTCCACCCACCCGTAGAACAATGAAAGTTGCCGAGGTTGGTATTACCTTATAGATGTCTATCAATCAATTCAGCACTAGCTATTTGATATCCATGTTACTTTTTTTGAAGAATACTAGTATCCCGAGAAGCTCCCCCAGAGCAGAGACATCAGCGGAGATGACACTTCGGGAGCAACTTCCTAGTGAACAGGAAAGTACATCTGAGCTTATCGAACTAGTGGATGAACTAAAGGTGAGGACAGAAAAGGCTGAAAGGAAGCTTGAGGAACTCAAACAACAACAACAGGAGGAGTACAATAGGCTCTGTGAGCTAGTCTTGCGCTTAAGCTCTCCAATTAATTAACTCTCAGTCTTCAACTCCTGTGGCTTCATGCGGTGAACATTTGTGCTCTGTTGTGTGGACACATGTGATGGTTTGATGTTGTGATACTCTGTTAGTGGTTCGCTGCTGACATGTGAAATGTTAATTGTGGTTATTTGATTGCTAGGCTGAATTGTTATATAGTCAATCTATATAGTAGTGACGATCTCGAATTACTTCTATGACAAATTGATTGTACTCCACATGGTAGAACCAGAACAGGCCACGTGATCAAATAAAAATGCGACACATGGAGGAACCAGTGTATGACACATGAAATAGCCAGACCACGACATGTGGGCTATTAAAAATCTAACACGTCGAAGGATGTCGTCAAGCCACGTGGCCGAATAAAAATGCGAAACATGTACAGACAATGTCGTGATGCGTGTTCGAATAAGAAATGGCCACGTGGACCAAAAAAATACGCCACATGGTCCAATAAAGAAGTGACACATGATCCAACCGCAACACGACACATGTGCCCATAAAAAATAGACATGTGGAACAATAGGAACCCGACACGTGGTCTAGTAAGAACCTGAAATGAGCAAGAACTAGAGATGGCTATGTTGTGCAATAAGAAGGTGACATGTACCCAAACCATCTCTAATGCAACCGGCTATAGCATGAACACATGGAAAGCATCTCCAACTGAAGCACCCACCAGCGTGGCAACCCCCCTGCCACACATGCCAAAATAGTTCTATGACAATTTGTGAAAATCATCATAAAAGTTCAAGTGTGACGCAACTTCTATGATGAATCGTTTTTCATCATAATTCATCATAGAACTGAAATTATGACGAATTTGGCTCCTTTAGTGACGAAAGCTATTCATCATAGAAGTGGATATTCCTAGTAGTGTACCCGCCCTGAAATAGTTCATTGTGGAGACTCTTTGCCAGCTCAAGATGTGCTTCCCACTGTCTTACTTTGATATTATGCCACACCTAATGATGCACATGGTTGATTAGATATAGCAATTGGGCCCTAGTGTACCTACACCAGATGTGGACGTACGATCGGTTCATGTCGACCCTCAACAGATACAGTTTTTAACCGTGCCCACCCGGAGGGCTCTATGATCGAGGCATACACAACCAAGGAGGCCATGAACTACTGCACGAAATACATTTGAAATAGGAGGGCAATTAGGCTGCCTGTCCATCAGCACGAAGGCAGAACCTCGAGGATGGGGTGCACAAGGCAGAAAGTACACACCGATGTAGAAAATGAAATGGTGTGACATGCTCACTACAAAATCCTTCATCAGTTAGTGGTCATGGAAACCTATGTTGAGAAGCACCTGGACGAGATCCGCGCCGCTCATGACGGGTGGCACACGGAGGCATGGGTGTAGAAATAGCACAAGAGCAGTTTCATAGCGTGTCTCCAAGAGTAGGACATACCCCAAGGAGAAGCCGATGAAGCGGCGACCGTTAAGAGGCTTGCGTCCAGCCCGTCCAAACAAATCACCACGTGGCAAGGGTATGACATCAACGGATATAGGTTCCACACAAAATAGAAGGACAATAAGAGCGTGACACAAAACAATGATGTTCGATATGAGGGCATCGACGAGTCCACAGAGCAGAGGAGGCAATACTATGGGTAGGTTGAAGAGATATGGGAACTTGACTATGGTGGTGAACTACAAATACTTGTCTTCTAATGCCTAGTGGGTTAAACCAAAGGGGGTTGTCATGGACTGACTATGGGCTAACCCGTGGAGCTCCAAAGTGTTGTCTACAAAGATGATCAGTGGGTACAAGCAACCGAGGTCACGCAAGTAGCCTACTATGTGATGCCAGAGGACAACAGGAGGCACGTGGTTGTGTTAGGAAAGTAGAGGATCGTGGGGGCTGATGGGGTCTAGAGTCCCTGAAGAATACAACAACTACACAGAGCTTGGGATTTTTATCGATCATCCAAGGAAGATCAAGGCCGTCGAGGACCGGTTCAAGAAGTCCAAGATCATGCCCTGGGCCTGCCCCAACGGTGAGAAGAAGACCTGTGGGAGCACCTATAGCAAAATGATATATGTATGCCACACATTTATGTAATAATGTAGGGATCAGACTCATTTGAAGACAACTTTTTGTAACATTATTATAATGGAACCAGATATATATGCCACACATTTATGTATGCATCGTTGTGTTAAGTGCTACTATACTACTTCGTACTCCTACTACACTACTACCACTCTATTACCTCTTACCACTGCTCTATTACTCCTATAGTACTACCACTGCTCAACTATCCCCTTCTCCATACTCTTACTACTATCAAAATAATTATCAATTTTAAAAAGCATTACAAATGTAATATCAACTTTACAACTTAGTAAAAACAATTAAACTGAGACATTTCAAATTAAAAACTAAAAAATCTTAACGGAGGTGGGCACTCTAAGCCGCCAGCCTCAGTTAACGTTAATTATGGTGGGCACCCTAATCCGCCTGCCTTGGTTAATATTTGCCTGCCTTGGTTATTCATTGCCTATATATACACCAGAGCGCCCCCAAATCTTCCTAAGTCCTTCGGTGGGTTTGATTTCACCCCGAAGGGCTGCCAAAATTTCAAGTCACGCCGCCACCACCGCCACCACCAGTGTGCTCTCCTCTCGCCCCGCCCCCACACCGTCTTCCCCCGCTACGTCCGTCGTCTTCCTCGAGCTGCTACAGGACCCTAGCTATGGGCGCGGAGCTCCATCACAGTACGCCAAAATGCTAGAGGCATTTTGCCATCTTCCCCACCTCCATATCCATCTCCACGCCATTCACCGCGCCATCCTCTGCATTCGTCTCTATCCTCTGGTCCTAGTGCTACGCTCCCTACGGTGAGCCCTCCTCGATGGCGCGTCTTTGTCCCCGGCACCGGTCACTGTGTGGCCCTCCTATGGCGAACTTTGGTGCGTCATCTACTAGCGGTCCTCCTCGACACCGAGCTCATGCCCCTAGTTCCATGACCCCATCATCGACCCTGAGCTCATCTCTAGTGGCATGTACACTGTCTTGTTGTGCACATTCAGGTTTTGGCTCTGATGCTCTCTAATTCAGGTTGTCTACCCATTTCTTGTTGTGCAAATTTGAGCAATCAAACATTAGCTGCCTATGATGCGTGTGATGATCCCTAGCATATATGCCACTATCTATGATGCCTCTATTTTGTACTATTTGAGCATATGTCATTTTCTGCCTATGAGGCCTCTATTTGTACTATCTGACCATTTGTCATTTTCTGTGATTGTCACTGCCTATGATGCCTCTATTTTGTTTCAACTGAGCATGTGTCATTTTTGCTACTACTCCTCTACTCATTGAATGTCATCACTGATTGAATTTTTGTTCTAAGATTATCATTTTTACTAGCTATGATGCCTCTATTTTGTTGCAATTGAGCATATGTGATTTTCTGAGCATATGTCATTTTCTTTGATTTTTACTGCCTATGATGCCTCTATTTTGTTGCAATTGAGCATATGTGATTTTTCAGTGCCTCTATACAAGTGAAATTGAGCATATGCAATGATGATTTTTTTGAACTGAGCTTACTTCTCAACTTAACTCACTGTCCTACACTACTCTCTACTATTACTACGGTCCTACTACTAATGGTGCTGGCTGGCCGCTGCTCTCTACTATTGCTTGCTCTCTACTACTCTATACTACTCCTACTACTTACTACTCTACTACTACTCTATGCTCCTACTACTTGCTCTCTACTACTCTACTACTCCTACTACTTACTACTCTACTACTACTCTATGCTCCTACTACTTGCTCTCTACTACTCTACTACTCTATACTAATTACTTACTACACCTTACTACTCCTACTACTTACTACTACTACTACTACTTACACTACTACAACTTGTTGCTGGTCCTATACTACTACTACTTACTACTATATGCTCCTATACTCCTATGTACTACTACTTGCTGGTCTTCTCTATGGCATATGCAATGATGAAATGCTTAATCTATTAAAAATTTGTTGAGGCAGTGCCATACTAATTGCTGCTACTCTATACTCTATGCTTCTACACTATACCAATACTCTACTCTACTAATGGGGCTACCCGCCTTGATCGGTTAACCGTTTTTGCCCGCCTCCACTAAGTTTTCTATAGTACCCTCTTACTCTATGTATGATGTGGATTTAGTGTGATCTTGCTTCTCTATGGCATATGCAATGATTAACTTTTTTAAATTTCAAAAAATGTGTTGAGGCAGTGGCATATGCAATGATGTGAACCCTTTTATGCTGAGGCAGCGGCTATGATGATTGAGTGTGCCCCCTACTTGTAAGCTGCTAAACTAGGATGGCTTGTATACCATATACAAGAAACCAGTTTAGAAGCGATGTGATATCGATGACAATGGGGCAAATCTGAGCCAACTATGTAAATGATTTTTTGTATTTAATACTTTTGTCTTTTCCTTTCTACAATTTTGTACTTTTCTTCTATAATTTTGTACTATCCTTCTATTTATGTATCCCAATTCCAAATGTTAATGAAAATAATTATGTATTAAGTTATGAGATAAATATAATCATTCCATTGTCTATACAAGTGAATTGTCCATATAACCCTATTCTTCATAGATTCTAATGGCGAACGAATCGGAGGCTCTGCAGCGAGTGGCAGTGAGGCTACCCCTGATGACGATAGTAACAAAGGGTCATCATCTGGCTTCAGACGGTGGGAGCACCGAGTATGAGAGCGAAGAGCTGACACTGAGGCCATAGAAGAAAGCTCATGGAGAGGAAGCAAACAATCCGAACTTTGACCCATTGGTCGAAACACAACATTCTTGCAAGCAGCCACTATAGATTCCTTTGGATGAGGATACCAAAACACCAAGGCTCGAGGTACTTGCATCAATGCACACTGTTAATTAACATAGCATTTGATGTGCTCCTGCAAGTATATAGCTAATGCGAGTTTATGCCCTCAACAACTATAGTAGGTGCCTCAGGAATTTGCAGTTCGCACTAGGAGGAGGAAGAAGAAAGGGCCCCCCTAGAAGTACCCGCTCCCTCCATGGTGACCTCTTCAACCACAACGGCCGATGACAAGCCAAAGCGGGGAAGGGGCCAACATGGAAGGCACAAGAAGCATGATGATGTGCACATGATAGCCTAGGTGGGCCCGCAAGGAGAGCCTTTGCAACCAACAAGGATCATTGGCAAATTTAGCAACCAATGCTCTATTTTAGTCAGGGAGAAGTTGCCCATCATCTATGAAAATTGGAAGGATGTCCTAGAAGACCTCAAGGAACATGTGTGGAAAGAGATGTTGAGGTGGTTCACGTATCTAGAGGGCTATGATAAAGTGAAGTGCAGGGGCATGTCATGGTCCTAGTAGGAAAAGCGCTTCAAAACTTTAGGTACAAGCTCAATAAGGAGTATGTGCAGAAAGGGGAGATACCCTTCACTCGTTACAATTACGTCTTGCATGAAGTTTGGGAACAGTAACAAACCCCAGAAGCAAAGCTCAAGAGCGAGCAGTTCTCCAAGCTTGCTAAAAGGAACCAGCACCACCACGACCTAGGCATGACAGGGTATGCTGCTAAGAGGCCATAGTGGTGGGCAGAAGAAAGGGCTTTAGCTGAGGCTGGGCTGCTAGATCCGTATGTAGACTATGATGAGAGGGCACAGGACTTCCTCAAAGGCTGCAAGCCAAAAAAGCTAAAGGAGGGCAAGTCCAAGTTCAATGAGCCACAAACTGAGGAGGCGGAGAAGAGGATCTTGGAGATTGCTGTGGCCAAGAAGGGTGGGTCGTTCGAACCTCGCCGAGAGAGGGATGTACTAACCGAGGCGTTCGGAAACCTCAAGCATCGTGGCCACGTCAATGGCATATCCTCTAGGAAGAGCTAGAAGACCATGGATTCTTGGCAATCTGACACAAGCACATACCACACAAGGCAAAGATACAAGGAAGGGCTCATCCAGAAAGGCAAAGATGAGGCAATGAAGGACATGATCATGGGGTCAATACAAGATGCATTCATGAGCACTGACCCCAAGATGGTGGACATGAGGTCATAGCTATTTTGCTAGGCTGGCGTGGTGCTGCCATAGGTTCAAGACACCATACAAGGGCAGATGGTGCCATCGACCAGAGGACTCCTTGGTACCCGGTCGACGACATCGTGGAACCTACGAGCTGCATGCTTTAGGTGCCCTTTGGTAGGGCGCAAAGGAAGAAGGATGTCACCATGGGAGTGGCACTACCTCTCAAAAGTGGCGCCTTGTATGGTGGCAAGCCAATCATGCCTAACTATGCCAGGGTGGACGTGATGTGGACCAACATAGAATTTGATGAGGATGAAATTGGCATTCCCACTGAAGAGGGGAGCCAGATTCATTGGTGCTACTCTCTGCATGTGTGTGCTATGGAATAAGGGTGACATTATCTTGGAAGTGCTGACGCTGGCGTCAGCTTGCTCACAGCCATCTCCCCCTAGTGACCCGGGTGATGATGACGATGACAACAACACCGACGATGACAATGGCGGTGACAATGACAATGCTGGCGGCCTAGGCAACAGTCCTCAGAGGTAGTTCGGCTCCTAGCAATAGCAGTCCATAGGGAGGCATAGGGCAGCATCGGCGATGTGACACTATCGCCTGCAAGTGGTTTGAATGAGAGCACAAGCCAATGTCCTCCCCCACTGGGAAGCCTACAGATGAAGAGGAGGCCATACCCTGTAACCACACCAAGACAAGTTGGGTGGCCTATAAAATAGCCGACAAGCACTCATACTCAACTATGTTTGAAAGGTTTGCTACTTGTGAACATAGTCAATCTATAATTCAATTAGAGATGAAAGCTACTTTTTCACTCCCTAACATCTTAAGCCCTGGTGTTGTAGGCTAAAAACACCACCGTCGATTTGGGTCCTGTCAGATGATTTCCCCGACAACTACAAGCATGGGAAGTTCATGATGACCTTGGGCGACCTCCTTGAAGAGAAGTGGGAGGTAAGGAGGTTCCATCTATGGTACATCAAAGCGGCGAAAGCAGGCCTCTGCACATTCGTCATCAAGATTCCGGTGGAGTAGTTCCACACACCCATGGATGGTGAAATCCTCATAGATTTCCACGACATGTATAGACTACTACGGCGAAAGGACCTCGACATCGCCGAAGTCACCTTATTTGCTATGTAAGTTAACTATGACTTTGACACCATTGCATCGCTGTAGGTACTTTAGGAGCAAACTAATATTGCCATGATCACTTTTCCTTATAGGATGTAGGCCTATGTAAGCAAGGAATTGGGCAAGGGTATTATCTATCTCTATCAGATGCTTATTATAGAGAGAACATCGTGGGTTACGATATACTGGACACTCATGAAGACCTAGTGAACTTGAACCCAGAGGAGAGAAAGAAATTCTAGGAAGATCTAGAAATTGAATATAAGTATCAGGTGGGAATGTACATCTATGGAGCCATGAAGAAGATCTAGAGAAATGGGTGTGTCATGGCCACCCACCAGTTCAGGCAAGTCAAAAATCTTCTTGGAACATATATATAGCTACTTGGATCATGACTTCTCATATTTGAACATTTCAAAGCTCTATTGTGTGAATGGTGCAACAAGGGCATCATGGGCCACTGGATTGTGTTTATAATCTATCCTCCGGATGGAAGGGCCTGTATATTTGACTCTTTGTAGGATACAAACAAAGCAGGCTACAAGCACTTTGAAAGTGTATTGAGATAGTAAGTGACAGAACTTATTCATCAACAGTTAACATATGTGTTCAAATTGTCGTTGACACTAGTGGTTTTTCGTACAACACTTATAAGAAGTACGTGCAAGATCCTGACTGCTATGATCGAATATCTAAGAAGAAAAAGATTAAGAATGGCACAAAATTGAAACTCAGGCGCGAGTTCCTAGTAAGTACATCAAAAGTCATTTGTGCTATTGTATCAAGCATGCTCTCCACTACTACTACTTCTACTACTACTCCTCCTTGTTACCTCTTTGCTACTACTCCTACTACTGCTACTACTCTACTCCACTCCTATATGAATACTACTACTCCTACTACTCTACTCTACTCTACTCCTATACCAAAACTACTACTACTCCTAACTGCTACTACTACTCTACTCTACTCTACTCTACTCCTATACTATACTATCCTCCTCCTACTGCTCTCTATATATGCTCTAATGATTGTGTATTATATATCATGCAATACACCAAACAACCCTATGGCTCAGTTCTATGTGGATTTCATGTCTGCGAGTACCTAAGGACGTGGACCAGATTCAGCAGCAGCTGGCGGCAGCTCAAGAAAGCACAAGGATGGTGGCAAAGGGAGAAGGTCGACCAAAGCTTTAGACAAATAGTAGAAGACATATGTAAGTTTGTCATGGAGTGTGCGCATGAAGGGCAACCATTGTTCAACAAGGAAAGCGAGTTAGCGCTAAACCCAAAGTTCAAGAGGATCAGAAACTAGAGCACCAAGTTATAAATCAAGGATTACATCTTGCCGGACATCTTTTTCGAGAAAAGTAGATAGAGGGGTGATTTTAGTTTCACATGTGTAAACATTTGACATCATGCATGTGTGTAATAACTTTGAATGATGTTGGTTGATGATGGAGGACACCAATGAATGTGTTATATGTTTGTGCTTGATATGCGTAATATGTGTTTATATATATCTTGATTCTTATTTTATATGTGTTTGATTTGTGAAAACATAATTCAAATCAAATTGCCAAGGCTATTTTTTAAATGGGAAAATATTAATGGGGGCGGGCAAGTAACAATAGACCGCCACCATTAAAATTTTATCTGTGGTGGGCGCATTATAGTGACCGCCTTGGTTAAAACTTTAATGGAGCCAGGCACGTTACGGCAACCACCTCCATTAGTCATCATTAACGGAGGCCATTGCCTTAAGGTGCCCGCCTCCATTAAACGATTAACCGTGGCGGGCAGGCAACCACCTCCATAAAGTCACTGATTAACTATGACCTTTGATTGGAGGCAGGTTGCAATGCCCGTCTCCATTAAACATTTTCGCCTAGCCTCCATTAAGATTTCTATACTAGTGATATAATTGAAATCTTGAGATCAGAAATGTCATTACTCTTTACTGCATTTCTAATGGATTTTCTGTTTATCATATATGATCAAATGTATGTTGATTCTTGCTAGGGGCTAGTGTTGGATAGCAACTTTGAACATGTATGTTGATTCCTGCTGGGGTTAGTGCTGGATAAAAACTTTGAACATGTTTCATTATACTGTCCAGCATTGTTTCACCATGATATGTCCATTGTTTCATGCCTCCTTCATATATTTTTTTGCAACAATCAGCTATAGGGCGTCTATATATTGGCATGTTTCAATTTTTAAATGTGATGTGTTATCGGCACATCTATGCTGTCCACCTACGTGTTGGAACATGTAGCAACTTGTATCTACAAGGCCACCTTTCATTGAGATATCTGTCTTCCACGTTATGTACGATGAGTTCTATGACTCCTTCAATGCAAGGGCATTGGTTGGTAACAATGTAATGGCCTTGTGGAGTTACTAGTTCAATCTTGACCACCTTCAATTGTTTGAAGAGGAAAAAAACAATAGATAGAAAATTTGCTTTCCCCCAGTTGGCCACGGTAATGATATGATACCCTATGACTTTCCATTTCAAACTGAATTCCTAGAACTCATCTTTTATTTAGCTCTTCTCCTTTTCCTTTTTCCACCTTTTTTTATGTGTGCCGGATAGGACTTCCTAATGTGTGGATCCAGCTTCTTTCAAGAATGATGAGACTTGCAAGAACCTTTACACCAAGGAAAAGGTGGAAAAGGAAAAGGAGAAGAGCTAAATAAAAGATGAGTTCTAGGAATTCAATTTCAAATGGAAAGTCACAGGGTATTGTATCATTACCGTGGCCAACTAGGGGAAAGCAAATTTTCTATCGCTTGTTTTTCCCTCTTCAAACAATTGAAGGTGGTCAAGATTGAACTAGTAACTGCACAAGGCCATTACATTGTTACCAACCAAACCCCTTGCCTTGAAGGAGTCATAGAACTCATCGTACGTAACCGGGAAGCTAGATATCTCAATGAAAGGTGGGCTTGTAGAAAAGAAAAGGCGATATAATTACCACAACCGATGTAAAATAAACAATGAGCATATAAGCAAAACCTACTAGAACAAAGATGGAGAAAGTGTTAAATCAAAAGAAGCTTGTTTCAACAGCTTGAAACAAGCAGCTGCAACAATTAAATAAAGCTATGGCAACCCTACTTGAACACATGAATGAAGTAGAGCTACCTTTTATTTTATTTTCTAAAACAATGAAGACTACAGAGGTGGCAAATGAGCAAATCTAATTGATCACTTAATGCAACAGATATGAACGAAGTATGGAAACAGAAAAAAAGAGCTAGTTTCAACAGATGAATAATACATTCGCAACAACTAAGCAAGACTAATTCAAAAGATCTTAACACCACATAAAATAGGTCATAAGTGTAGGACAAGTTAAAGTGAAAAAAGGTAGGGGGACTTACGGTTGGCTTTGACCCTCTATCTTGAATCCCTGATCAAAAACTCTATTAGCCAAAAACTTGTTCCAAATTTCTTTGGAATCATCATCAACCTTAATTTTCTTTATTCAGCCCAAGGCCAACATGAATTCTTTTCCACTTCTTTCTATTCCTTTCTTCAATTGTGCTCGAGCCTGTTTCTCTATCGTTGGAAGCCTCAATGGTGGTGTCCCCTAGACAAAAAAAAGGGAAAACACATGTGTCAAACGAAGAAGCCCATTTTAACACATAAAATGAAATGAGATGGATGAAAAAAATCAGAGTCACTACGCCAGATCTGGACATCACTGTCGGTTCAAAAAACCCCTTCACTACCGAATTTTGAACTGACAGTGGCATATCGGCAGTGATTAGGTGTTGACATCACTGTCGGTTCTTAAAAACCGAAACTAATCATCAGGCAATAGTGTTGGTTCTCAGCTCCACCCGGCAGTGTCCAGTTGAACAACACTGCCGGTTTGTAGTCCCAACCGACAGTGATGGTTGCTTCAAGAGTGTCGATTCTTGGCTCAAGCCAGCAGTGTTGAGCAAGCCTATAGTGTCGGTTCATGGCTCAAACCGACAGTGTTGTCGTCACCATCACTATCGGTTCATGGTTCAAGCCGGCAGTGTTGATCAAGCCAACACTATCGGTTTGTTTCTAACCGGTAGTGATGGTTACGACAACACTGCCAGTTTATTTCTAACTGGCAATGATAGTTACGACAACACTACCGGTTTGTAGCTAACCGGCAGTGATGGACCGTTCGTATTTTATTATTTTATAATTTATTTTAATTTATATTTTTTCATGGAATTGGGTTTCGCTTTATATACGCTACGTAGATGATAGGTCCATCAATATTAAATATTACAAATGTTACGGTTACAGTTCCAATGTTCTTATCAAGATCTCGATCCTCAAAATAAAAAAGAAATTATTCGATAAGATGAAGCATGCTTCTTGGACTTCTTACAATAATCTAGCGAGTCGCTCTAGGCCATACTGGTCCTTGAACTTCATGGATTGTGCAATGGAAAATACTCTATCTTTTTCCAATACCTTGGCAAAGATGAATTTTGCCAGCTTCGATTGTAGTGCGATGATCTCCATGTCTAACAGCCTTTCGTGGTTATATTTCTTACGCTGTCGTTCAAAAAAGATGATATCCAAAGAGGAATCGGTAAATTATTTTGTTGAATTATTAACAGACATAAATGAAATGGGGATTACACACACCAACTTATCGGCTTCTTTCGATTTCCCGCCGATGTAGCGAAGTATTGCCCACATTACATAAAACCCACATTCATTGTTTCTCGCCTGACTATTTTAGGTACTTCCCCTCCATTTCGACAACCTTGAATGGGAACTGCGTCTCACCGATATGTCTTCTTCGAACACTAGTGCAACATTAAAAGGAGAAACATTAGAAAGCGGTATATGTGACTAGAAAATAATATGTTATTAGGATTGCTTACTAATTTAGCACTGCCACCAGTGCTTCCAGATGATGAATTGGTTTTTTCTTCGAGTCCCACACCTCGATCAGATTTTTAGCAAGATTGTCACAAATGAAGACAAAATGGTTGCTGCAATCACAAAATCCTAATTATCGAATAATCTTAACGAAAAAAAAGCATAAAATTAAAAGCCAAAAACACATACTCATAGTTGTAGGCTAGAAGTATGTGGGTTTTGTTCTTTGTCTTGAATTCATCGAAAACAGCAATCAATCTCTCTTTCAAGTCTTCCACGTCATATCCATGGAGGCCTAAACATGTCTTCTCATTGACTCGCATGGGGTCCAAGAAGCCTATGTTATCCCATTTGCTTTTTAGTATGCAAAATTTTACTATACACCTACATAAAATCATAGGGAATTGGTCAAAAGTTAACAATTTGTGTCTCGAGAGAGTAGTTAATTATAATATCGAGCATGTAGGGTACTTACATAGTCTACAACGTCAACATTTCTGAATCGAGAGAGTGTTTCTGGTATAGCTGGAACAAGCACTCCCACTCGACATCGAACTTCTCTTCTTAGGATAATGAAAAACATGTGGCAAATGGATAATAACCTCAAAACCAAAGTCCTCCGTCTCTGTTGCTTGAGCCATGTAATATTCATGCAACTAGCGCATATATGTTGTCAAATTTTTATACTCGTCATCAGGAACCAAAAGATTGCCCCTTTCATACTTCATTACTGGTGTTCCCATCCCTTATACATCATAATAGATGTTCGCGGCCTCTTCCATGGTTAATTCGGGGTTGTCTTCGACGTACTTCTGTATCTTTCTTAAATCTTCATTGTGTATTTCATCAGCTCTTATTGTAGCATACATATTCTATGTTTGCCTTTCAAATTCAGACTTCAACAAACACGGAGGCAGTGAGGCACAAGGATTGAAGAAACTAACACAATCTTTCTTCGAGATGTGTGCTGTAAATTTTCCTTCCATCAAGTTTGTAACGCTGCCACTGAATGGCCTTTTTCTTTTTTGTTGGTTCACTTTAGGAGCATTAGAGACCGAATCCAAGGACCTTTTCTGCGACTACGAGGATGCCTTTGATCTTGTT
This sequence comes from Miscanthus floridulus, assembly GCF_019320115.1. Taxonomy (NCBI): domain Eukaryota; kingdom Viridiplantae; phylum Streptophyta; class Magnoliopsida; order Poales; family Poaceae; genus Miscanthus; species Miscanthus floridulus. Next base: position 34,343,633 of record NC_089591.1, on the reverse strand, counting down.
TTGGGCTAAGGTGGAGGAGGAGGAGGAGGATGATGATGAGAATTCTATTTTCCCAGGGCTGATGAAGATGGAGGAGGAGTCTTCTCTTTTCTCAGGGCAGATGAAGATGGAGTCGGACGAGGAGGAATAGAAGGAGACCTCTGTCTTCTCGAGGGTGATGGCAAGGGATGAGGAGGGGAGTGATTGCTCTGTTGGGGGATGGTGAGTGATCATTGCGGGTGGGTGAAGACTCATAGTCATCCTCATCATCAGAGGACAATTGGTGGTCAAGCTTAATGAAGCCCTTGCGGCAGGCCACTTGAGAGCCCTTGTAATGACCAAGTTTCGTCCTGTCTTCCGCTGTGGGGTACTCAATGTGTATCTTATTATACTTCTTATCAAGTATTCTATCAATAGTGATGCGAGCGTACCCTTGTGGAATTGGGTAGCCATTAATGGTCTCGTCTCCCGCAGGCTAGGCCTGGCCGATTGCCACCTTGTCCTTTGTCCATTCCTGATGGATGTACAACTTGACATTGACGGGTTCAGTGATGCCATCCACTAGATGAGGCACATTCACATCTTCTCCATCGAGCGGGGTCGATCCGCAGCTACTGCGCCCCCTAAACTGTGGGCTAAAGGTAGTAGGAGTAGGATTTTGTGGTACTCCTGACCCCTTGGACAGCAAAATTTGTTGGACTCATGTTTCAACAGTCGCCTCAATCCATGCATCCGTTCTATCTTCCATCTCTTTTAGTCACCTCAAATACTCTACCTCCTGATCCGCTCTACCCCTCGAGTGGCTTCGGTAAGTGTTAGATTCTTGGGGGAATGCTAGTTTCCAAGGAACAACATCGGTTCCTCTAGTGCGACCAGGGTGCTTGTTAGTTCCGAGTGCTTGGGTTAGCACATCTTTCTCCCTATTAGAAGTGTGAGTCCCTTGCCTCACCTCCTCAGTTACCTAGGAGATCCTCTAGATGAGTTCGCTCATGGGTTGATTTGTGGAGATAAAGCTCCCATCCTCACCGTGCCGTACATTCCTCCCCATACAGTATATTAATGATCTGGGCTCCCAATCAGTGGTCTCGACCTGAACGCCTTCCTCAGCAAGGCAATCCATCTTTTCAAGTTCTGCTTTAAATTCTGGTATCTTTTTGGTGTAGCCACGAGAGCCGAGATGATGAGGATTCATTGCTTTTTGCGAGTTCTCCTTATTCTTCCTGCTCAGTTCTAAGTACTCATTGGATAACCTATATTCCTTGAAATCCTGCTAGAAGTCCTTGTGCTTGCTAAACTGTCCACCATCGAAATATGGCTATTTATTTTGGAGGACAAAATTCTTGTACAATGTCCCCTTGAAATTCTTGAAGCATGTCCCCATGATTTCTTTTGTTTTTTCTTGACTAACTCCTTGTCATACTCCATTGCGAAAGTGAAATACTCTAGGATTTTGATATCCCATATGTAATCCTTCTCACTTTTGGGAACCCTCCACGGCTCATCATCTTTCCCAATCCACTTCCTGTATCTAATCGGGATGAAGTCCCTTACAAGTAACCCGAGGATAGTCTTCTATTTGGTCAAAGCTATAGGCGGTAAGAGTGGATCCCTGAATTCATCGAACTCAGTGATGTGCCAGTGTTCATTCCTACCAATAGGAATCTTTGACACACCTCGCTTGGATCTGGCCTTCCTGCTACCCGAACCCTCTGCCTCCTCGGCCGGCGAAGGCTCCTACTAGAGACACCAAGTAAGCTATGACCCTCTCAATTGATTAGCGTGTGTGGCTACATAGTCACATGATACCAAAGTTACCTAGCCATCTTGGTCATTTTGACCCAGATCAAGTAGGCCGGACGGGGTCCATGGCTGCTCGTTCTCACCATCCTGATTGACATCATCACCGTTTGTCGGATCATGTGGCTCTCCCGTCCCAGCGATATCAGCCGCTTCTTGTTGCCGATCTATTCTTCGGCGATGGGGTAACAGGCGATGACGAGTCATGGCTGTGACATGATCATGGTTAGTTTTGGCTGCGGACAACTACTAATAGCATATGTTCATATTATATATATATATATATATATATATAATATGTTTATTGCAAAGTCTAATAATAAGTCCACATACAACAAAGTCAAATAATAGCATATGTTCACCTAGAACAAATTCATTGTTTGATTGACCACATACAACAAAGTCCACCTACTGTTCTACGAAACTAAGCCTACATCAACTTCCAAATAAGAAAAGCAATGACCATAGCCATAAATAAAAGCATGACATCTTCCCAAGACCAAGGAGCAATTCTCCTAATCTTCACATCTTCGGTGGGTGGCTTCTCTTCAATCTTCAGTGCCAGCAGATGGCCATGGTTTGTATTCATTGGACCATAGTAGGCCGGTTGCTCATGGTTTACAAGGTAGGCCGGATGACTATAGTAGGCCCTCAAAGCTTTAGCTTCTATGTTGTATTTTTATGCAAATTATCAGGGTAGCGATTGACTTGAGCATAGCAATCTTCCCAGGTTTAATAAATCTCAGACATGTGACCAACATGCACTACATATCATGCCATGGTTGCCTATACATTTAAGTAAATTAGGTTGTCATTCAAACATGATGTATCAGAATATTAAGTTCACATATAGTTAGGATTTTGATAGCCATGGTTATATAGCACACAGAACAGGTAGGATTTACACACCTACCGATTTTTGGTATAGTTGACCTTGAACAAAAACACACAATGTGCCTCAACAGTCAATATCATTTCATGGTAAATTAATTTAAAGAAAATCCCATTTTGAAGCTATGTGTCATTTTGAAGCTTTGTATTCTCTCCATGGATCACTTGTACTGAAAAGCTTAGCCAGCTATGACCTTATTAGTCGGAGAGATTTAGCAAGCACTTGTCTGAACTTATTGTGCTAGATGATGTGTGAGACATATTCAGTGCATCTCGATAAACAAGAATTTATACTATGTTCAAATGCTTAGACTACACACACCAAACATGTAGAAGCATATATGACATAATTTGGCCAAGCTGCATATACATGTGTGCTTGCAGGTTTGCAAAAGCAAACTAAGTCTTATAATTTAGCCAAGCAGCATGTAACTCAATCGAATAGGAATCGGCTACTACTGGGAAGACAACAACCTAATGAATCATAAATCATAAATGTACATGCACGAGAATTAGGCCAGCTGCTTACTTGCTAAAAACTATTGGACAAAAAATAACTTTTCCTCTGACAATGGTCCTTTTGTTCCTAAAAAACTTTGAACCATGGATTCTGATATATCCACATCTCCAAATAAACCATGCATACTAATTCAAGTAAGCAGCAACACCTCTACTAATTCATAGCTTTTCTATGGAAAACACATGTCATGATTCACAGCTTTTCTATGGAAAAACAAGGGTCATGATTCACATTTTTTCAATGAAAACCATAGGTCAGGGCTCAGGAACATCTATTCAAGTAACTTTGAGTCTTATAATAAAAGCATAGTAGGGGCCTGTACCCTCCTGTTTTCCTCAAAAAAAGATAACTCTGAGTCAGGAGTGAATGCAATTAACTAGGGCCCTTGCACTCACCAAGGGGCATTTCATCAAACAAATAGCAAGTAGTGAGCCACGCACTCACCGTGGGGGTGGGAAAGTAGCTGTCCGCGCGCTCCTAAAGTCCTCGGTGGTGGGAGTGCAGGCGTGGAGGAGGAGGGGCACGGTCGGTGTCATGGGTGAGGAACAAGGGCATGAATAGCGCGGTGCTCTGGCATGGGGCAGTGGATGGCATGGGGCGGTGCTCCAGCATGGGGCGGTGCACGGGCGTCGATGTCGAAGAAGAGGAGTGTGGGGCTGGGAATGGCGGCGCGGGAGGCGGTGGATGGGTGCGCAGGGAACGGTGGTGCCCATCGGTGCGGGGTGGTGCTCTGACGGCATGGGGGAGGGATTGGCACGGGGTTGAAATGAATTTGGAAAATTTCAACCCGCACCTTGCTTTTATACCGATAGTTCATCACTACTGGTTCTAATCATAAACTGACAGTGATGAGGAAACATCACTGTGGGGCCATTCCTCAAACCAGCAGTGATGGGGGTGTAGCAGTTAGGGGTTAAGTAGGGTAACTTTTCCCTTTCTTTCAAATTCCTCTGACTTGCTCAATGGTTAAGACCCCATAGCTTAGCCCTTGAGACCCGTGTTCGAGTCCCAGGCGGCCCAAATTTTTGGTTCAATTTTATAAATTTTTAAATGACTTTGGAAAATGGTTCATCATTGTCAGTTGTAAGTCTAAACTGACAGTAATGAAGAAATATCACTGTCGGGCTATTCTTTAAACCGGCAGTTATTGCGGTGTAGAGGTTACAGTCTAAGTACGTTATCTTTTCCATTTTATTCGAATACCTCTGACTGGCTCAACGGTTAAGACCCCGCAACTTAGCCCCTGAGACCCGTGTTCGAATCCCAGACGGCCTAATTTTTTGATTTAATTTTATAATTTATTAAGTGGTCTAAAGGTCAAAAAGAAAAAATAAATTAGCCTTGGCACACATCTTATACTAGCGTAGCGGTTAAGTCTTAGAACTCTGTAGCCCAAGACCCGAGCTCGAATCCGAGGGCTAGCACAATTTTTTTTATATATCACTACCGGTTTTCAAAATAAACCAACAGTAATAACTAGCATCACTACCGGTTTTTTTTGAAACTGATAGTGATATTTATATATATTAAAAAAATTCTTTTATATACTGAATAAATAGAAGCATATGTATTCCTATGTCAAAATGGCTTGAATTTTTTTTTGGCAAGCATGTACACCTAAATTAAGACCCCACACAGGATCTTAGGTTTTTCTGATTAGTCTTTTATTTATTATATTTTTCTGTGTGCTGAATGAGACAAAAGATGGTGAATTTTAGATTTTTTCATCGACCTCCACAAAATTCTTATCCCTAGAGCACATTAGAGCCTGTATAAAAGTTTGGCATCATTCCGGATCTTTTCGTAGTTAGACTCAGTTCAACCTATAATTAAACGATAGCAAACCATCTCTGAAAAATCCCAAACTAGGTGTTTTCTTCACACGTGGCACGTACAAGCCTAAGAAAAAGTTTGAGACCAATATAACACCGGAATGCATATGAACCTTGATAGTCATGGTTCGAAGAAAAGACTCATGTAACTCTATGAAGAATGTATACTCCACCAATGTTGAAATAACTTGAAATTTTTTTGGCAAGCATGTATACCCAAATTAAGACCCCAAACAAGATCTGAGGTTTTTCTGATCATTTTTTTATTAATATATTTTTTTCTGTGCTGAATGAGACAAAAGAGGATGAATTACATCTTGGACCCAATAGATTTTTTCATTGACCTCCACAAAATTCTTATCCCTAGGGCACGTTAGAGTCTATGTAAAAGTTTGGTACCATTCCAAATCTTTTCGTGGGTAGACTCAGTTCAATCAATAATTAATCGATGTCGTCACGTGGAAATTCAATTAAACCTCAGAAAGTAGCAAACCATCTCGGAAAAATCCCAAACTTGGTGTTTCCTTCACTTGTGTTACGTGCAAACCTGAGAATAATTTTGAGACCAATACGACACTGGGATGTATATTTCTAGTTGTCCAACAAATATTACACGAATTACATGCATAACAATAATTAAACACACAAAGCCATATAAATTAAAATTAGAACCCAATTAAACTACGACCTTAAAAACCTAGCTAAATACACATTAATTATTATCGGAATCTCTACCAGGATCGATCAGGCCACGCACACTAATATGCCTCTGTAGCCATATATGGTAATTGATGTCACGAATTATGTATCCGCTTGTAACGATGAAGGTCAATGCCCGTATGAGTGCACTCTCTCGTGCCTCACAATACCGAAAGAATGGTCGGCCATAGATGTAACCTACTGAACGACTACAACCCCTGTTAGTAATCCTTATGTAGTACTGGCATCCTTCTATAGTGAGCTGATTGAGGTTTCCATTGTAGAAATCACAATCGTATCCGAGTTGCTCCGTAGCTTGATCTAGAACGGCCCACAAGCCACATGCAGCATAGGTAAGGTCCTAGAGCACAATCTGCATGCGAAGAAAAAGAAAAAATTAGAGAATGTTATTACAATAATAAACAACAAATAACCATGACTCGGGTATAAGTGACTATTTTACCACATCCGCACGGTTGTAGCTCGCAAACCATTTGCTTGCTTGTGGGATGGGGATATCACCAGCATTCAAAGCAAGTGCCTTGAAGTATGAGAAATCAGACACATCATAGCAAACATGTCGAAATGCCTCTAAATAGATGCGTACGACACTGAATTGGGCGCTTATCACATCCGGGCTCTGTCTTCCGTCTCGTGGATATGGTTCCAATGATTTGCACCCCTCAAAGGGATAGAAAAACTGAGTTCACACGTCCATAGCCGACCACTTGCATTCGAGGTCGTGTTCTCAACGATGTCCGAGATAAAGAACCAGCTAAGTGTTATTCACAGCCAATCTATTGGAGATATAGTCTATGACATATATGTATGCAACAATGATATTAAACTAATTACACTTATTTGTTAGCATCAAAAAACAAAAGATGTTGGAAAATACTTCATACAATAGCTAGAACAATGAACCGTGGAATGGCCACATTAGGAGAGAATGGCTCATCGCAAGGGTGGAAACCTGGTTCTTGTGGTGGAAGAGGTCTGTTGTTCTACCACCG